>NC_090754.1:49784331-49797697 GCF_036898095.1 Palaemon carinicauda
TCGGTGTTATATATTTATGGATTCTGAATAGAATCATATAGTCAGGTAGCCGAACTCTGTATTTAGCTTAAAAAAAATCACTCGCAGCTAATTTCATGTTAGAATAATGCAACAAGTGTTTTTTTTTTAAGTGTGAAGGCATGGAGAAGTCTAGTTCAGCTTGTTGGACATTGTAAAAGGTAACACACGGTTCTTGCACTTCAATTTTACCTCACCGAAAACTTGTCCAGTTATGGCATTCATAGACTCCAATCCAATTTCATAGCTTTTGTAGCAGTTTATTTTATTATCACCAGTTATCCCAGTTGCAAGTGACATAATCTCCTTGGTGACTTTGGTGCACATTTCACATATATCTGGCATGCCAAGAATCCACCGACTCAATACACTATCGGTTATAACTCGCCCATGTGTCAGCCCTCCTGGGGTCTTTATCGTCCTCATTAGCGTTTGTTCAACAGTAAAATCTGACCATAGACCAGCCCAATTCTTGTTTGAGCGCCCGATTGTAAAAAATCCTTTCTTTGTAAACTTGACAAAATCTTCATCAGGCATATGCTGATGTAAATCATGAATATCTTGCAAGTATAAGTGGCACGATTTTGCATAAACTAAGTGACCAGCTGGATGAAAGTAAGGTATAAACTACGATTGATGCATTTATCCAGCTGGCGCAAAGAAAACTCGTAATATATATATATATATATATATATATATATATATTGTAGTACACTGACATATTTATTTTCTTTCCTGTGTACGCGAGAATTTCCTCATTAAAGAAGAGCTCAAACGGCTCAACAACTATATTGAAATCTCTGGGGACATAGTTTTATTACAGGCAGCAAAGATTTGTTTTTCCTTTTTATTTTATATCATTACCGAAGAACTTCAGAAAAATTTTTATTATTATTAATATTAATTTAGGTAGGTAGGTAGATAGACGAGAAATTCTTCTAATTTTATTGGTAAATATTGCGAAATTCCAAATTCTATGGCACCTAGTAAAGAAAAAAGTTTTGATCTTTTATAATAACATTTTATTTGTCGCAACAATCCAATTACAAAACAAGGATACATTGATAAAGTACTAATTACATCTGTAAATACATTTTGTGGGAAACGTATATGTATCATGTTTCCTCCATTTTCTGCTTGCTTAGATTTTACAAAAAGTAAAGCAAAATATAAATATATGAATTGAGAATAAAAAAAAGTGTTTGTTATAATAAAAAAATGACATACAGCGACTCTACCAAAAAAATGAAAGTCACTAAAAATATATATATGAAATGGAACAAACAAATATAGATTACACTAAACAAAAGTAAACAAAATCCTTAATTAACAAATAAAATTTCTTCAACTTCAAATAAGGGGAATTAAAAGATTTCCCCTTTGATATTTATCAAATGAAATCTTTTACACTTAACATAATTGCAAAAAAGTCCTAGCTAGTTATTGGAAAATTTGGTAATTGATTAAACAAATAACATATATATATATATACAAAGAATATTGAACTGGAATATTTTTTTAAAAAACATCTATTCCAAAACATGAACAAAGATTATCAAACTGGAATAATTTTGATATTTTCAAATACATCTTTTCTTTTATTCCAATATAATTGAATTACATTATTTTTTTTAAGATTATCTAATACTGTTAAACCAGTTTGATGAATTTTATGTAAATAAAGTTTATCCACCAATTGGTTGTCTTCAACTATATGATAACTCAAAACACCACCTTTAAACTTCTTTTTACTTTGTATAGCCGTCGCCGTAAACCTATATTTTGAGTGTTTGAGTCTCTTGTTTTTTGTATAAAAATTATCAATGTCAACGGCAATAACCAACGACAAAATATAATTGCCTTCGGGAATATTTTCCCAGCCTTTGACACGATTTATGTTGAAGAATTCGTGAACATTTTCCCAAATTCTCATTTTTCTTTTATAACTAGAACTTGGGAATGCGAGGAAAGGTGTGGCACTAGAACGATAACGCAGTTTCCGGTTAAATTTGTGACGAACTGGATATGATGATGCTTTTTTACATTTCGTCATCTTCGGTGGTCTGTTTGTTGGTATTCACATCAGCGTAATTGGTAGTCCTTCTTCTTTGACAATTATATTGGATCTGAGACAAAATATAATGCATGAACACAACTTTTGTTTATGAAAAAAATGAATTATTCTTATTAAAAAATGAATGAATCATACTTTTGGTCCTGGCAATGAAACATACCCCATTTGTAGAATTAAAAGCAACCAATCATTTTTAAAAAATTCGAGTTATAATATATATTGTACTAAATCTATTATCTATCAATTTTTTTTATAATATTTCAACGAGAAACAGTTTACAGTCATAAAAAATGTAGAATGCTTTTCCTTTCTTATGAGTTTAGCAGGAACAATGCCTTTTTCATGATTTGTAGGTCCAAATCTTCGTCGTTTAATCAGTATTGGGTTTCTACGATCAATTTGATGTTATTAGCCATCCACTTTTGTTTTTTTTTGTCATTGTTGATGACAATGATGAGCGTCGTCTCTTTTTAACAACATTCAAGGTGGTGTGGTGATTTTTCCTCCAACTTGGATTTTCCCAGAAAGTATCCAAGAATTTTGGATTACATAAAGGTTTATTTGTGCAAGTGTAGTTTTCTATGAATTGATGGTCGTTTTTTCCAAGAAAACTCTTGGTTCATTTCAATGGGGTGGATTTTGTCAAAAAACTGAATCGACGCATAATTTACGGAATACATTGCTCCTGGGTCCAATTTAAAAGCCATCAATGATTCTACTATTGAAATTAGGACTTTAAATTGTCCATAAAAATATGGTCGGTCTCTGAAATAATGAAGCCTCTTTACACAGGATAATTCCAAAACCCTTTTACATGAGCATCCTAATGATTCGGTTTTCTACACTGTGAATTTTCTTAATTATGATGGGACGGAACCACTCTATGAATTCATTCTTCCGTGTGTTCTTATTATCTAGACACACGGAAGAAATATCCTCATTGTTTTCTAAGCCCATAAAATTTCTATAAACAGCAGCCAAATATTGAACGGCTTCAAAACGATTACCAACTTCAAGAGAGTCGTTAAATTTTTTCTCATAATTTTCTTTGTCGGTAGTTTCTGGTATTTGATTAGATGCAGCCAATTGTAATTCACAACATACTTGGGCTTTTAAGGCGAATAGAAAAATAGTAAGGGCCCTGGTTAGAAACTCAATATCTCTATAATTTTTTTCTTTGTATGTGTTTTAAAAATGTAAAAAAAAAATATAGAGAAACTGTATCTCTTGGTGAAATTAGGTCTAGGGCCTTTCCTTGTAAGAAATTCAGTATGGAATTCATTCTTGAATTGTTTTTTCTGTTTACGTTTAATATATTAATGAGATGAATTTCTCTAATGCACCATAAATAGAGATCAGAAACCTTTCCTGTCATTATAGTGTTTATAATGATTTTTTTCAAGGTGTCCATATCTTCTCCGTGGAAAAGAATTGGGTTGAATGGTGATGATAGGTTTTGTTTGCTCTTTTCTCGCAAACAAACCAATTCATCGTCTTGTGTTATGTTTTTTTATGTTAAAAAACATTCTTTTGGGTTCTTTTATATTGATACCTTTCTGTTGCAAGATCAGAACCAAAAGAATAAACACCAACCGGAGGTTGAAGCTGTACTGGGCATAATCGTATCTCAGTCCACTATTTATATGCTTCATCTGTCTTAGATGGGGGGATGGGGGGGGGTGTAATCACATAGTATATATATATATACCAGCCCAAAGAAGGTTTCAGTTGGTTAGTTGTATCTTAGACTGGATCAGTTCAACTACCACCACCATATTACAAGATTTGTAAATATGAAAATGGTTCAAGTGCAATGTCCATGTTGTAAAAATAAAATCTGTACCCCCAAAAAAGAAATAGATAATGATTTTGAAAATATTTCACTGTTTGGGGATACTACAGATTTGGAACATGATAGTTTCTTGCCTTTTCTGGATATTGAAAATCATCTAAATTTTTCAAAGTCGGGGGAAGATGATCATTTTCAAGAATTGGAGGAATTCTTAAACCATGAACAAGAAGGGGGCATCAACACCAAAACAAAAATTCTCCCAGTGAAGATTACTACAAACCAACACAAAGACGAAAGAAAACATAAACCCAGTAAAGAAGGTTCTTAAACAAATAAAAAAAGAATTTCCCTCGAATCCACACAAAGAAGAAAAAAAGAAGACTTTTGGGGCAGAGGAGGCAGTGAATCTATGGATTCTAGAAGTTTTATCTAATATAAACAAAGATGAAGAAAAGAAAGATTTTTGAAGTAAAGGAAACCACCATAAAGGGGGAATTCCCCTCGAATCAATACAAAGTTGAAGTAAAGGATATTCCCCCAGTGAAAACGACTTTCAAACCAACATCAAAAAGAAGAAATCGTCCAATTAGATATAAATCTCAACCTTAAAAGAAAAAACAGAGAAACTGACGATGATACAGAAGACTCAATAGCTAGACGCGTTTCTCTGAAACATAAACACAAGACACTATTTGAGCCCGTTGCTAAAAGAACGAGGCTTCAAAAAAAAAAACTTAACAACATTACGTTTTCATCAAATACCCATCCACATGGAAAACCAAAACGCTTTAAATCCAAGGATACCCCTACTAACAAGAAGGCGCACTAACAAACTTTACATCATAATAGGGATAATCAACGCCCCTAGTATCATCTTCTACGGCGGTCAAATAAGGCAATGTTAAATTCCCCTCCTACGAATTATCCACGATTTTCTTTCTTTTCTCCTCACGTCTCCTAGCATAATCATACCTTACAGCATAGTCTGTATAGACATACAAAATAAATATAGTCACCAACAAAATTATTATAATGCTTATAATAATAAGTGTTATGTATTCCATTTTTTATTTTACAACATAAAGTGAGTATCTTGTGCTATATCGGTGATAAAATGTAAACCACATACCCAGTATATTCTACGTGGGTAGTAAATTTCATTTTATTTTAGTAATGTTAGCGAATAAGTAAGATTGGAATAGAGTCAGAGTATCAATCGGTTTGGTTTCTGGAATTAGAATTGGATATATAGTCTTCTTTGTATTACTTTTGCCCCTAATGTCATTATTATTATATAACCAAAGTGTTTCGCTAGTCCACTTGTTTCCATGGGTCGTCTTTTCACTCCTCTCGTTCTCCCGTTCTGGGAATTCTCTTGGTCTTCCACTCCAATACTCATCAAAATAACTGTAGTCATCTGGTTCAGCTTCGAATATATTTTTCTAATGCATTATTTCTAAATACACCCCCGGTGATTCTTTTATTGTTATAATGAACTATAATATCATAAAAAATAAAAAAACGAAATTCATTTAACTGGTGAGTGTTTCTGATTTTTCCTTCATATGAGTTAATTTTGATATTTTTAATGATAAATCAATATTTTCATACTGATTAAATTCATCAAAAACCCTTTGTAGTGTTTTTTGAACCTTGGATAATCTCATCGCTCATTTCTATTTTTTCGTCTTTGGTGGGGTTTGGATTGGAAATTCCAAAAAATCAGATCTAAATTGGGGAAATTTTCGTAATTAAGGCGTTCAGCTCCAAGGCCCACAATTGTCATTTGTTCTTGTGGGGCCCGTTGCAAACCCTCCTCGTTTTCCTTTCACTGGTGTACCAGAAAACTTTGTTCTTATGATATCATCTGGATGAGAACATTGCATCATGAGAGATGATTTATGGTTATGAACAAGAAAATATCGCGTTTTATAGATGGTGGCTTTAGTAGTTTTATAACATAGCCTATTAATATGATCATAATCTTCTAATTTTCTAGTGTATGTAAATCCGTCATCTACATCAAAATATTCATAATAGGGATAATCAACGCCCCTAGTATCATCTTCTACGGCGGTCAAATAAGGAAGTCCAGTTATAGGATTTATTAGTATTCCACTAGCATATAAATCTCCCAACTCCAAATAATATTTAGAATCTTCTATATTAAATTCAAAACAGTTGTTCATATATGGAATCGATGTTTTGTTTTCGTGTTCTTTCTTTAACATCTCACCAGTATTAAATATATTATCTAGAGTCTGTCTCTTCAGGTATTGAGGATTAATGATAAGATCTTGGCATTATTGTGTGTGTGTTTTTTTTCCCCCTCGTTTTTAGGATTGATTATTACAAACGGCATATTTTCATCTGAAATAATTTCAGAGAGAACACCCTTATTTGAAGTTGTTGTTTGTAATTTATCACCTATAGATGGTGTGAATAAACTCGCATATGTCAGATATAACTTCATATACTGTGATATATCTATGTTATCGCAGCGAATCATTTCGCAACGATATTTCTGATAGTTTGGGTTTTGAGATTGAAAAGCCAATGACCTTCGAAGCTTGGCCCTTTCTTTTGATGAACATACCAAATTGTGAAAATAATCATTTGTTGGGTCGTCCACGTCCATAATATTACCCCGTCCTTCCCAAATCACCGATAAAATCCAGTCTTTACCTATATTATTATTATTTATTACAACATTTTCAAATTTATCTACAAAGATATCGGACTTTCTAGGCATCCCTATCCCCCCCTCAGTAGTGATTTCTATTACTTTTAGTTCACTGGAAAAAAGTTCAATTGAAAGTTTTGGGTTGCTATTAATATGACTACAAGTATTTTTCAGTTTAAATATACCAACTTGAAGCCCCTTTCTTAGTATTGTACCTTTTGTAATCATGGGTATAAATTCTATTGGGAATGGGTTTTCGTCAGAAGCCTTATAATTATAATTCATCTTAACAGCAGCAGTTTCATAAAATGTTGCTGAAAACATTCCAGATTCTATTGCCCCTTTCCTAATAACAATCCCATCTTCTTGATTATTAAATCCAGATGCAACCAATATTTTGGGGGTAGCATCCTGCAATATCAATAATTTCCGAAGGATATGATTTTGTATTTTGAAAAGCCACGGTTAAATTCTTTTGGTGTAATTGGCCTATTGATAAGGAATTTCTTAGGGTTCCTACAAAATTCTTGGCTGAAAATGCTGCGTGTCCAGTGCGAGGGTAAATGGCATTTGTTGGGGTGTGGTGTTATTCTAATAGAGGGACCAAATATATTTTCAATTCTTTCTCCCCTTTCTCCAACCCATAAATTTGTTGTACACCCCAAAGAACCCACTAACTGTTCATCATCAATAATATCTTGCTGTAAATATAGAAATTCGGTTGGTGAATAAAAAAAGCCCATCTCTGTGTAATTTGAATAACGTACCTTCAAAACTGGTACACTCCCAAAATATATTTCTTGATTGATCTATAAGTTCTATAAAAGGTACTTCTATTTTTAATGCATATTGCATCATTCGAAAGTAATTAAATATACCAAACTGAGATGTTATGTTACATTATTTGTTGGTGTGATAAATTTTCTGGCGTTTTCCTAAAAAACTTATATAACACTTGGTTGGCACAAATGTACTGATAGTTTTCATCTAATTCTTCCAAATATTCTGGATTATCAACTTTTTGACAATCAGAAAAAAGCTTTAGTAATAATTTATGCATATTTTCTCCAACTGTTAAACTATATGTTGATATTACTGTATCAATCACACATTCCAGTATCAATCCACAGTTTTTGGGGGGTGTCTGATGTAGTTACCAAATCAATGAAACCTATTTCACTATTGGTTATATATTTGGGTTCTTTCGTTTTAGAATCTTTGGTTAAAACTTTTTGAAGTGAACAAGCTATTCCGCAAATATTGTAAAAGGAATTTGTGGGGGCGTTTCTTGTAAATCTCCCAATTCTATGCACATCAAGATTATTATTGTTGTTTAATAAACGCATTATTATTATTATTACTCTCTCTTTCGTCAGTTTTTCCCGTCCACCCAAAGGAAATATTATCTCCTCTGGCGTTATAATCATCAAATTCATTTGTATATTTATTATTATCTAAAACTACATAATCTTTATTAAGAATACTAGTCTGTGATATAGCAATGTCAATTTCTCCTCTTTTTATGGTTTGTGATAAGTTGCTTATAATATTAGTATCATTAACTGGGGATTTCGGGAAATGGAGCCACTTTATTATGGCTTCTGTGGTTTCTTCGTTATCTAGTGCAGATAAGCTGAAAAACTATGAAGTCACCTTATAAGGTACTTAAAATACGGAAGGGAAGTCTATTCATACACTTTTGAAATATTTAAATTTATTATTTATTGCAAATGTGTCAAGTGCATAACACAGGGCTCTTCCTCTTCAATAATCAGCTTCTCCTCCATACCTGGATGGGAAATACAGAAATTGTACGTTAGTGGTAAAGCCTAAGAATTAACTTAAATTATATACGTAAGAATAATATGGCAAGAAGCACTTATACATAGGAAATATGCAAACCGTTACCTTACTGTAAGTAGGTCAAGACAAGAAAAACCAAGTATGACAACCATATCAAGGCTGGATAATCCTATCCTGAAATAATATAATATCTGTGTAAGTTTGCATTAAAGGAGACTCTTACAATTTTATGTTGATTTATCCAGAAAATAACAAATAGTAGCTTACCACTATGTACACTAAACCCACGAACAACCTTCAGTAGAGTTGCGAAACCACTGTAAGGACAAGATAAATCCTCTATAACTATTAAACATTCGTGAATATCCGTACTCTACCGATGGCAGGTAGGAAGGACTTTAATAGGCAGCAACAAAGGCTCAAAGGATTGCTACGATTACCATTCAGTATTTGCCCCAAAAATACTTGGTACTCACCGTAGTCCATCCGAGCAAGAAGAGATTGAAGTCAATGCTTAGGAGAACGTGACTTTTCTCCACAAATCCTCCACTAAGGCGAGTCGAGGTCGAGACGATGACGAACAAATCAGTCGTAGGAAGCAGAGTACATCCAGGTGGCCACCAATTATGCCGTCCAAATTATGGAACCAAGGGAATAATTCACAAATGCCTCTTGAGGGACCCTTGATTCTTAATCAAATTATCAGAGCCTCGTCCAAGACATCCTCCAGGAGGACTGGCTCACACAGACGATGGGAGACCGGGCTCAATGGCATGTGGTGGGTCCTACCAAGGGACCGTCCGAACTGACCAGACTGGCAGAACTGCCTCGACTGCTGAGACTGCTTGGACTGCTAGTACTGCTGGTACTGACTTCTCACGCATTCACCGGTCTCGAAGTTTCCTCGTAAACAACAAAAAAGGAGGAGTCAACAAATTTGCCAATCATAACTATGGCAGCAGGGAAGGACTGTAAGCTGTACCAAGTATATTTTTCTTATTTTGGTAAATACTGAAATCCCATATTTACGAATCCTTCCTGCCGCTGTAGGCAAGTACATTAAAAATTTATTCATTCTGTATAGTCCTGGGGAGAAGATGGAAACTTTTTCCATAAAAAAAAAGTTTTCATCCGCTAATAAATGTACAAAATATGCATGGACATACAGTAAAATTTAAAATTAAAAACAAAACATGAATTAGTGAAGCATTTGTCTTGTCCTTGCCTCACTGGCTTCTGCAGCTTTCCTGCGGGGACGTGAGGATTTACCCAAGAAATTATTTTCAGGGGAAAGACTGTCAGGACAAAAATGAGTGTTCTCCAACATGGGGATAAGATTAGTAACATGAATCTTGGTGGTCTGACCGGTTTTTCCCTTCTTGACCAAAGCATGGGTAACCTCACCCAGATCATTAACAAAAATCTTCAAAATTATTCCTAATGGATAATTACTTCTTTTAGTATATTCTTCCTTTATTAGAACGATATCTCCTACTTTTGTCAGTTTGTGCGAGATGGGACGATACCGACTTTTTCTATCAACAGCTTGATGAATAAGAGTACCTAAAAATTCACTATGGTAGGTATCTAACAATGCATCTCGGACTTTACATAATTTTATATAATTTTTAGAAATATCTGAAACATGACAATTGGTAGGATGAAAATCTGGATCCTCTGGAAAAGGCTGTAACTCAGGAATCAAATTTAGTGAAGTCAACTCATATCCTCTGATAAGCTGTTCAGGTGTTTATAGGCTCTGGTACATAATCAATGTAGTCATCTCTTAAAGCCTCTTTAAAGGCTATCGGTCGTCTGTTAACGAGATGTATGATATTACACACGAGAAATTCGAAATCATATAATGAAAGTACATTGTTTTTTATAGCTCCAAAGATTAATCGTTTTACCATCTTAACGCATACTTCGACCAAAGAACCTAGCTGGCTGCAACCCTTAAAATATTGCTGAAAGGATAAAGGTTTCACATAGTTTTCTTCAAAATACAATCTTGTCTGAGAGTCATTGATGAATGAGCTTATAATATTAGCACCTGCTACCAACTGCGTTCCTAAATCACTGATACACAACTGGGGTATGCCATATTCAAAACAATGTAATTGGAAACCTCTAAGAAAATCCGATACATTCAAACTTCTGCAGACCTTTAGATTAATGGCCCTTGACCAAGTACAAGTTATGCACAATAACCATATTTTCTGTGTCTCCTTTTCATTTTTCACGTTGAAAGGTCCTAAATAGTCAACAAAAAACATTTGCAAAGGGAACTCTAGGAGGATCTGATCGGAAGTGTCTATAAGAATTTTGATTTAATTTTATGGTACGATATTAAATCTTCGACAATGAATGCATTGCTTGAGAGCTTTTTTGACAACTGAAAAATGTTTAGGAATATAGTAATACCTTCTAAGCTCAGTTAACACAGAATAACAACCTGAATGTAATAATTTTACATGTGCGTCCCAAATAATCAACTTGGTTAAATGACTGTCTGGATGTAATAGCACTGGAAATTTGACGTTAATATTATAATTCCACTTCTTGAACTTACTTTTCACTCTTAAAATACCCTGTTCATCCATAAATAAATTTTAACTGTGTTATGATCGGAGGAATCTCTTTCTTAGAATTCATACCAGTTTGAAAAATAAGAATATACCTCAGGGAAATACTTACATTGTTCAACGTGTAACAAATGACTCAGAGAGGAGGCAAAATAGTTAGTAACTGGAGAAAAAGAAATTCCTGCCTTTAATTTCCACTTGTGTAAGGCCAAAAATACTCTACGATGAACTAGTAGAAGTCTCCTTAAACAAGAATAACTTTCCAAATCACAAGGTGGTTTAAATTTTCGGTAGCACCAATTAAAGGAGACGAATGAATCTCCGTGGGCAACCTCAAATGCTGGGATAGTAATGGACAATTTCAGGGACTTCTGTCAAGCTAAGATCTGGCCCTGTGAAAATACATGACTTATGGAGCTGATTATACGATACACATCTAGTAATTAAATCTGCAGGGTTATTCTTACCAGAAATGAAATTAAACTTGACAGGATAAATTTCACACAATCTCTGTATATTATTAATTCTGTTCAAAACAAAGGGAAAATGTTTATTTAATTTGTCTAGCTTCAAAGATGCAGAATTTAACCAATGTAACGTACAAAGAGAATCTGTATAGGCATAATATTCTCAATTTCTATGGGTTTTATGCAAGACGGGCCAGATAAATCTTTATAAATATCCAGAGCACACTCAACACTTAAGTGGACGGCATTTAGTTCAAGAGCAGGTATCGATTTATTCTTTAACTGTTTATTGACCACTCTGTTCTTGGCATGAATAAAACTTAGATGGCCAGTATCAATATGCTGCAAATAAATAACACAACCGTAAATATCTCTACTTGCATCTGAAAATACCAAAATGTTATATTTACCATCCCTAGGACCTACAGATCGTTGAACTCTTATAGGAGGAGCTCTATTTAACTGTTTGCAAATGTTGCTCCATTCTCGCTTGCAAATCTGTAGCCAAGACTGTATCCCAGCTTAAAGTTTTCTGGCACTGTAGCTTATGCATAAATAATCTGCAGCGATTAAACAAGGGCATATTAAAGCCAAAAATATCAAACTGAGAGGCAATAGTTTGTAAAATAGACCTCTTAGTTTTGGCATTTGAATCAAGGCATATAGGGTTAGTAAAAATTTCATCAGAAATCCTGTCCCATGTTAGTCCAAACAATTTACTGGTGCTAGGGGTAACTACTTCGGTCTCTCCGTCTATTTCCGTCTGTAAGGCTATATCATTAGTAACAACCTGCTGAATATAAAACCTATAAGGGTTAAAAATACGAGGAAGCTGTTGGTACGACCATTTCAACTCCTCTTTAGTATTAACAGTAATAGCCCCATTATCCATGTAGATAAGCGAATAAATGGACCTTTTCAAGTCCGATATGCGAGGATCCTCAGAGTGCTGCAAAATCAAAATGTAATAAAGAGCCATCATTAGTAAAAAAGGACTGCATCGAAGACCAAAAGGTAATCTCAAATTCTTGAAAGCTACTAATGAAAAATCACCTTTGCCGACATTCTTGAACCAAAAAAATAAAAGTTTAGCCTGGTCATTTTTCGGTCAAAGCCAACATATTGAAAGCTTTCTTAAGATCAAAAATAAGTAATTTCCTGTCAAATCTCAGATTCAAAAATGACGAAGATAGCTTTCGGTTTAATGCAGGTCCAGAATACATACACTGATTATGAGACAAAGAACTACCATCTACCGAGTCTTTAAGATTCGATAAAAAGACCACCCTACACTTTGAGGTGTCTTTGTCGGGTTTAAATATTGGCATATGAGGCAGAAAGGAATATTGAGGATTCTCAGCTTTAAAAACATCAAGATCAGGGATGGGTTCAATAATTCCTGCATTAATCTGTTCCCTTATGGTCTGATCAACGAGTTGTAGGAGACCATCTCGCTGTTTAAGTTTTCTAAAATTAGACTTTAGTATTAATTTAGACAGTCTTTCATTTTTAGACAACAAATGGGAGACTTTGCCATTCCATAATAAAGGAACCATAATTCGTCCATCAGACTCCCTCTGATTTATGGTTTTAATTGAAAAATCGACCAACTGATTATTAAGCTCGACACTTTCATCATTATACACATTTTGATCATAATTCAAAAAATGACCGCATTCAGACTCCAAAATTTGTTCAGTGGCCTGCTGCAATTGTCTTTCCATTAGTTTACCTTTGTCATTGATAACTGAAAATGAACAGTTTACTTCAAAACCGTTGTCCTGGTCCCCATCAGACAGAAAATCTATTCTCGTGTTTAATAACAACGAGCTACTACAAACATGCACCGTAGAAACCGAACGAACATTACCATCAGGTACAGAATTCAAAACACCTGGGTTTACATTTAGGCAGGTTATGTTTTTCAACATCAAATCGACATTA
>NC_090754.1:49798197-49832479 GCF_036898095.1 Palaemon carinicauda
TTCTTGTCTGCACAAGGGGCGTGAGTCCTGCAAGCCGTATGCCCGTAAAACTGCGGGCGTTTCACAGCGCAGAAGGCGAAGTCACACTTCATCTGCTCCTCCTGTGGAAGAAAGAGAAAATGAGTATGGGGGAGTCATAGGAATGGCTCTTAAACTAAGTTAATATTAATCATTAATCTTAACTTAAAGAAGGTGTGATGCATAGAGAATGAAAACAGTAAAGGAGAACACGCTCCATGCATCTCGCCCGGCTGGTTACCATAAGCTTGGTCCTGGGATAATCCAAATGACCGAGATCATTGGATATAGTTTCCTAGGATTCCCATTATATTGGAACTCCATGGAAAGCCAAGGACAAGGTTGGGATCGAATTCATTCGGTTCCCAGTTAAGAGCCAGAAGGCCTCATTAAAGGTAACTGCTTCTGGCAACCAGCCGTGCTAAGATGCACATAGCATGCTGGAATTAGAAGAATGCAAAGAGACAGCATGATCACTAATAGAGCAGTACTAGGTACTGATCTTAAAAGCAAAGCAGCTTATCTATTTGCTATGTAGGGCTATCCTAGTCTTATGATAGCTACAGTGAGGGGGTGCAAGTATTCTTGACGCCTCTGGGGCATCCGGCAAGCCGCCGGCATGCCGGAGTCCGCTCCAGCGTAGATTCTGGCATTAGAACAGACAATTTTCAAAAGTCAGTTAGATACCAGGATGGCGGCCGCCGGCACAACGGCGGCACGCCGGCAGGGAGCGGCGGCTCCGGCAGCCGGAGGATGCCAGGTTGGTGACTGGGATAAGGATGGTACAGGTAGTATCGGGTTGCCGGCAGTATATGCCGGCACTCCGGTGATCGACCGGCAAGCGGACGAATAGATAGGAGTAGGGGAGCCGCCGGTAGTAGCCGGCGGCAGCCGGCAGTCCCTCGGTACACGGGGGGCTGGCGGCAAGGGTAGGGAAGTCACCAAGAGGGAGGCAGGTATTGCCGACAGTAGAGGCGGCAAGAGACCGGCACCCGGATAGATAGAGAGACAGGGGGAGGGGGGAAGGGATGCAGGAAGTACCGTCAGGGTTCCAGACATCCCTCCCCCTCCCTGAGAGGGTGTACCCATGATAGAGACAGGCTCTAACATCCATAAGCAGGGGTCACTAGGGACCGGGAGCAGGTAGCCCAATGGAGGGCTAGGGAACACCCAAGAGGGGGGGGAGACTCCCCTATGCAGAACTCACTAGTAACTAACCTTATAGGACACTATGAAGGTATATGTACCAGAGCGGACTGCACAGGGAAGCTCGGGTAGCCCTACTCATCCACCCTAAGGAGGATTTGTAGGACAGGGGACAGATGAGTATAAACTAACCTAAGCATAGGCTAGGCTATACAAGAAATAGGTGGGGAGGGAGAAGAGAGAGGTCTTCCCAGGAAGGGTTTCTGTACCAGAGCGGCCACTAAGGGAAGGGAGGACACTCCCTAACCTAAGATCAGGCTGATCGGCTAAAACGGTGCAAGAGTACAGTTTCAGCATGGAACAGAGAAACCTTCCTAACCCGACCTAGAACAGGGCTAAAAGTCCTGAACTAGGCAAGGAAGAAGACATATCGCTATCGCAGGAAAGTCATAGACTATCCTAGCCATAGAGGTAGGCTAGCCTAACCTCACTCTCAGACGCAATCCTAAAGGGGGTTCATTCCTTTAGGGAGGACTGAGAGGCGATATATATACTCTATTAGACAATTAATCCCTTTACTCAGAAAAGGGATCAAGGCTAAATAGAGGGAATGCCAAGGCAGGGGATGAAGGAAGCATATAGGGGTCCTAAGGTTAGGTTAGGCTAGAAAGAATCACTGACTAGCCTATCCCCTATATGGTCCCTGAAGGCGAAAACATTTGCATCACTAGTCAAAAGTATTGTAAAATAATAATGCCACTATCTTCATAACTTAGTCTAGGATCACTAATAAATCATGCATGAACACTTGTATGTAGGCTCCTGGCCTGGGGGCTATAGTAGCCGACTGGTATGAGGTCAATCGATGACCGATAAAAAGCGTCTAAACACGATATAAAAGTTCCTAGCTATGAAGACTAAATAAACTAATGTATTCGATTAGTATATAATGCCGGAAGCGTTGTTGTGGCTAACTAAATAAGACATGCAAAACAACAACGACGCCATAAAATGGCGGGTCCGGTAGAGGCACAGCTCTGCCACAAAACATCAATTATTTCGCAAAATAATATTTACTTTACGGCCAGAGCTTAATTAAACAATACTGGAACCTTGTACTCAACTTTCCAGAAGAAGGCGAGGCTGAAGGTAACGACATAGCGAAGATGCAAAGCGATAAAGTTAACACAAGGGAAAATCCGTCTAAGTAGGGCAGCTACTAAACAAAGGATAAAGACGCGCGTGACGTCATTAGAGCAATGGCGTCCGTTTGTTTACGTCTCGAATATCAGTAGTAGCCACGAGTGAGATTAGCTGTGGAACGGCTCCCAACTATTCTCAGCCCTTACACACCGAAGCATTAACTCTGTTCGGGGTGGAGATAGCTATGTGGCACGTTCAGACATGCGTGTCCCCTGTTGTATTACGATGTCTTAAAGGGAAACCTTTGAGATACTCGCTCCAGAAGTTAGAATTCTGTGATAACCTGTGGTTAAATTCTCTGGGAATATCTTAGTAGTCTTATACCCAAGGAAGCTACCAAACAGGAACCTTCCATCAGGACGCCATGGCTTGAGCCCAAAAATATATATATATACTATATGTATTCCTATAGAATACTTGAAATAATATGAAAACATACATGCATAAACACAACACCAACCTTTCAAATCGTAGTTACATGTTTACCAGGTTGAGACAACAGTCGCAATTTCTTCCCTTGAGTTGCCATTAAACACAGAATTTTTCATTCACACTGATCTTTCTTGACCATTAGGCATTTTATCCAACAAATGCCTTCACACATATAAAGAGGAATATTCTAAAAAGTTATAAAGCACTATCACTTATTAGAATAGGCTGTAAAAGCGCAAAATTGACGGATAACGCACGAAACACATCCTCCTTCCACAAAGTCAAGAGTTGAACTGAGACACACGGCGAGTCTTGGTGGTGACGGACTCACCCACGCTGTCCTGCCTACCTCGCGCTGTGTCTTCATTCCCCGAAAAAAATATGAAATTTACTAAATGTTTCGGCAAAATAGAAATAAAAAACATACAAAAATAATTCTGATAAGCATAAAAGCTGCATGGCAACCCAAATCAGCTGCTTTGAGGCCTTTAAATCACAAGACGAGGAAATTTAAAAGTCTTTGTTTGTCCTGCCCAACAATGGCAGAGCGAGTCTTATTTTTCCCCGGGAGCAAGGATGACGACAAGAAATGAGAAATATACTCAAAGTTTCGGCAAAATAGCAACAAAAAATATACAAAAATAATCATGTTAGGCATAAATAAACGCATAACAACTAAAATCAGCTGCTTTCGGACCTTTAAATTCCGAGACACGGAGATTTTAAAGAGCGTTACGCTCATTCCGGGGAACTTCTTCCTTACGCCGTGGCGCAAGAGAGTTACGCTCACTCCGGGGAACTTCTTCCTTACGCCGTGGCGCAAACGTAAACACATCGTTACCATGATAACGAAATCATTTTTAGTAATTACTCGTGTAAATAGCTATGAAACCTAAACAAACTGCATATGAAATACGAGCTGAATCTATAAAGAAAATTTATAGGTCAATCAAGACCCCAGTGGAGCCCAGGGAAACTTTTCATTCATCATTGTTGACACGATATCCAAGGAACAATCAAACAATAGTCACGCAGGAGTAATGATGACAATTTTTTGTAAAATTTGTATAAATGACTATGAAAAACCTCAAAAAATACAAGGAAAAATAATCTGATTGATAACAGAAAGTTTAAAGGTCCATCTTGACCTCTGTGGGGATCTGGCATTGTAAAACAATGAAAACATTGTGTTACCATGGCAACGGAACCATTTCACGTAATTATTCGATAATAATAGCTATGAAATCTAAAGCAAATGCACATAAAAGGTCAGCTGTTTCCTTTACATAAAATTTAAAGGTCATTCATGACCCCTGTGGGCCTCAGAGAACTTTTTATTCACATTACATTGATGATAAGATGTCGAAGGAACAATGAAACCACACTCTTGCACTGGTAACAGTGCCCTATTTTCGTAATATTTGTGTAAATATCTCTGCAACCTAAAATAACTGCACAGGAAATATCAGCTGATTCTTCAAAGAAAATTTAAAGGTCCATCTTGACCCTCTTTGGGCCCAGAGAAACTTTTTATTCATGTTACATTGATGACAAGACATCGAAGGAACAACATCACAACAGTAAAGCGTTGTATTTCAAATACAACGCCTGCCAAGACCTGTTATCTACGCATAAGTATAGAAAACGTACCCGTACGTCCATGGGGGTAAAGGGATGGCTTATGAGGTACGTACCCGTACGTCCTTTGGGGGTAGAAGGGTTAAGAGCAATAGTAATCCCCACAGTGATATACAGTGCTGAATGCTGGATACTGAAAAAGAGAGAAGAGAAAAAGTTATTAGCCTTTGAAATGAAATGTCTAAGAAGAATCTGTGGTGTAAGATGGGAGGACAGAATTACGAACGAGAGAGTGAGAGAAATGGCTGGTGTTGAGGACACAATTCTGATTAGAGTGGAAGATATTCAGAGGAGATGGTTTGGGCTTGTACAGAGGATGGAACAGGACAGATGGCCAAAGATAGTGCTTCATGGTCGAGTGGCCGGAAATAGACCGAGCGGACGACCAAGAGATACATGGGTGAAAACCTTAAAGAAAGCAAATAGAGGCGAGACATTTCCGCAGCTGGCAGAGAGGGCATTGGATAGGATTCTCTGGAGAGAATGGCGATATCAGATGCAGGACCCAACCTGGAGAATTCCGGACGGGATTTAGTGAATGAGATATATATATATATATATATATATATATATATATATATATATATATACATATATATATACATATATATATATATATATATATATATATATATGAATATATATATGAATATATATATATATATATATATATATATATATATATATATATATATATATATATATATATATATATATATATATATATATATATATATATATATATATATATACATATATATATATATCTATATATATATATATATATATATATATATATATATATATATATATATATATATATATATATATATATATATATATATATATATATATATATATATATATATATATTTATATATACATACATATATATATCTATATATTCATATATATATATATATATATATATATATATATATATATATATATATATATATATATATATATATATTTATATATATACATGTATATATATATATATATATATATATATATATATATATATATATATATATATATATATATATATATATATATATATTTATATACACACATATATATATATATCTATATATTCATATATATATATATATATATATATATATATATATATATATATATATATATATATATATATATATATATATATATATATATATATATATATATATATATATATATATATATCTATTCATATATATGTATATATATTGTAACATAAGAAAACACAATCTCTTATACTAAGGATTTACGAGCAGAATATATCAGGAAACAGTGATAACCCATAATAACTTAAAATGTACTTTAATAACAATTAGTAAAGAAATTAAAGTCACAAACAGAACAATAAACCAATTACAAACGCATTACACAATAGCACTTCATCAAGACTACTAATCACTAATTTCTGCAGTTCACCGTATAATACCCAAGTCGCAAAGCTTTACATAATCACAACATATAATACACTGTAGTAACATCAAACAGTTAGTGGCAACCAACGTTACATCACACAAGAAAACGTCCAAATGGATAAACAATACATTACCATTTATTCCTTAAAAACTTGATACACTTATTATCACTTGTTTGTTGCGACTCCCGAAAATCACCATTATGGGGCTTTATATACTCAACTCACGCTAGACATCCATGTACTAAATATAATTTTTCGGTACATTATCCTTGGCGACTACAGACAAGCGGTACTGCCATCTGTTGGCTAGTGTACACCTTTTATGAAAATATCAATTTTCAACCTTTTCTGCAATTTTATACTCAATTAATCATATTCCTTTACATTCCCCCCATTTAAACTCCGCGGCTCTCTCCTCAGTCCATGCTGAATTTTCACTCGTACAGTCTTAAACATTAGCCACTTCCACCATTCAGCAACTATCGGAGACTGCCACGTCGTTGGTAACAAGCACTTTCCTTTCAAAATAAAAGGTTTAGATTAATCAACAGACCTAGAGAGAGAATCTGCAATGACATTTTCCTTGCCTGCTATATGGTGAACATTTATTTTGAATGGTTGCAAAAATAAAGCCCATCTTAAAATTCTCTTATTGTTGTGCTTACATTTATTAATAAAGGTTAATGGATTATTATCAGTATATATGTCTATTTCAAAATTACTGTTTAACAAGTATATCTCAAAGTGCATTAAACTCAAAATTAAACTTAAAGCTTCTTTTTCAACAATACTATAATTTAACTGGTGGCTATTGTATTTCTTTGAAAAGTAAGATACAGGGTGTAAAATACCATCATGTTCCTGTAATAATACACTGCCAGCTCCTACTTCACTGGAGTCAACCTGTAACTTGAACGGTAGATTAAAGTCTGGGGATTTCAGCACTGGCTTAGACATTAACATGAGCTTAAGTTTGCTAAAAGCTTCGTCACATTCCTTTGACCAAACAAACTTCACATCCTTTTTCAGCAACTCTGTTAATGGGTAGGCTACATCTGAAAAGTTTTTACAAAATTTTCTGTAATACCCCACTGTCCCCAAAAATTTCATCACGCCACGTTTAGATGTAGGGATGGTCAAATTCTTTATGACCTCAATATGACAATCAACAGGTCTCACTTGGCCACTTCCTATTTCATGTCCTAAATATTGAACAGTAGTTTTTCCAAATTCACACTTTGCAAGGTTTATCGTAACATTGAACTCTAATAACCTCTTAAAAACATCATATACTTTTTTTATGTGATCTTCCCAGGTTTCTCCAACTATGATAATGTCATCTAAATAAACAAATACACCTTCGAGATCCTTTAAGATATAATTCATTTGACGTTGAAATGTCAGAGGTGCATTACATAAACCAAATGGCATTACCTTATAGTTATAAAGTCCATGGGGTGTAACAAATGCAGCAATATTCCTACTGTTTTTGTCTAACTCAATTTGATAGTATCCTTTCAATAAATCAATTTTACTTAAAAAAGGAAACTTTGCTACATTATCAATTATATCTTCTACTCTGGGCATGGGATATGAATCTTTTATAGTTACATTATTTACCTTTCGATAGTCTGTACACATTCTTGCACTTCCGTCAGGTTTGTCGACTAGAATACATGGGCTAGCCCATTCACTATGGCTTTCCTCTGCTAGTCCGTGTTTCAGCAAATAAGCAACTTCGGTCTTTAACTGTTGTTGTTGCCTCGGTGACATTCTGTACGGACGCTGACTTATTGGAGTCTCCTCTTTCAACCTGATTTTATGCTGTACTCCTTTTATCCTTTTTGGATGGTCTGAAAACAGATCTGAAAAGTTTTTAATAAGCACTTTAAAATCCTGCTGCTGTTCATCAGATAAATGAATACATAATTTACTAAATTTTTCATAATCCCTCAAATACTCAGTATTTTTTATCCTAACTTCAAATTCTCCTTCAACATCTTTTTCATCATCCTCTTTTGCAATTGACAACACTCCACTGGATTCATTATACCTTTTCAACTTGTTAATATGGAAAGTTTTAACTTTCCTTCGTCCTGTAGGAAATTGAATTCGATAGTTAACATCACTTACTTTTTCTTTCACCGTGCAAGGTCCTATATACTTCTGGTTAAAAACCTTACCAGATGTAGGGAGATACACTAGAACCTTGTCTCCGATGTCGAGTTCACGTTTTGCAGCCTTTTTGTCGTAGTTTCTTTTCATCCCTTCTTGTACCATTTCGAGATTCTCATGTGCTACTTTCCATATTTTCTTTATTTTTTCCTTCATTTCTTGTAAAGTGATAGAATTCTTTTCATCTGAAATCAATTGATTTTTTATCACCTCCATGGGCGACCTTACCTGATGGACATATACTAACTGAAAAGGAGAATACCCCAACGATGAATGTACGCTATCACGAACGGCAAATAGCAACATTGGTATGAAGACATCCCATTCCTTTTCATTTTCACAACAGTACGTGCGAAGCATGGTTTTGAAGGTTCGATGAAATCGTTCGACCACTCCTTGGCTCTGTGGGTGATAAGGAGATGATAAGCAATGCTTAATATTCTGACAGGCTAAAAATGATGCAAACTTTTTAGACGTAAAGTTGGTTCCTTGGTCAGTTTGTACTTCTTTTGGCAAACCAACCAGCGAGAAGAACTTATTAAGCGCTTCTATTATCTTATCAGCACTCACAGTTCTTAACGGAATAGCTTCTGGAAATCTGGTAGCACTACACATAATTGTCAGCAAATACTCGTTGCCTTTGCTAGACCTAGGAAGAGGTCCCACACAATCCAAAACCAGTCTTTCAAAGGGTTCGCCTGGAACTTCAATGGGTTGCAATGGCACCACTTTAGGGTCATGTTGAGCTTTGCCTACTTTTTGACATAAATCGCAATTTTTACAATATTCACTACAATCTTTGTGCATCTTAGGCCAATAAAAATACCTCAATAATTTCTCATAAGTTTTGTTTATACCTAAATGACCAGAATAACTACTGTCATGAGCTATACCTAGAACAAAATTCTTATAACTATTTGGAATAATCACTTGTTCTACAACATCATTAACATTTCTACTCTTAAACTTCCTCATTAGGACTCCATCCTTAACAAAGTAACACTTGCCTTCCTTCTCGATATCATTTATATCAACAAGGGCATTATCTCTTATTACCTTCAAATTCTCATCTTCAATTTGAGATTTAACAAATTCTTCCTTATTAACTTTCAGCATTCGCAAAGGAGTACTGACTTTACTTACTTGTGTTTCTGGACTGTCTTTAAACAAGTTTTGTAAATCCAAACAGTCGTCATCCTTTACCTTTCCTTCGGTACTCTTACTTCTTGTAGTAACTGCACAAGCAGGAAATATGTTTGGAAATGTACATTCAACTTCTGTAATAGATGAAGAATTAGAGGGTTTTTCTGTCAAAATTGGATTACTGCTACCAAAAACTTTGTTTCCACATAAATCATTTCCAAGAATTAACTCTACTCCCGACACTGGGATTTCTCTCACCAAAGCAATTTTAACAAAACCCGAAATTAACGGAGTTTCCAACTTTACTTCTACTAATGGAGCCGAGAATTCAGGACCAAACCCACGCAGAAGTACATACTCTCCAGTATCCTTCCACTGGTCATACATATTTCTTACCATTACAGACTGTACCGCTCCGGTATCTCTTAACCACCTTACTTTCTTTTTTTCAACACAAGGGAGGTGTAACCAACCTTCTCCCATAAAAGGGTCATACAATTCAGTACCTTTGGATTTGGTACTCTTTTCAGGTAGTGCCATTCTATTTTCTTTTACATTAGTCTCAACATAACCAATATTATTAACATTTTGAACACAATTGTTACCCATTTTGTAACCAATATTCTCATCAACATTACATACATTATTATCAATGCTATTGTTACAGTAACTCTTACCTGGCCTAAGGGGAGAAGCAAACAAACAAGGACTAATGTCACCACATGCTTGCGGTTGATTTAACAATGCAATAGTATTTTCAGGTTTATGATCATCCTTCTTAGAATGTACAGGTTTATCTTTAACTTTATTTACCACTTGAATTGGACGGTTTTCTGTGCGATGTGGACAACTCCTACTGATGTGTCCTGGTTTGCCACAACTGAAACATACAAAATCTCTAAAATTTTCGCCTACATTTTGATAACGGGGTGTAAACTGATCATTTCCACTGGATCCTGCTTTTCCAGCACTAACACTAGGACCATAACTATTTTGACTTGCCCCTCTAAAACCTCTATTAAAGGATTTATTATAAACTCCCCCTGATGATACCTGTGAACTCGTAGTCTTACCTTGAGCCTTGTAATTTTGACGCTCTTCCCACACTCTGTTCCTTCCAATTTTAGGAGTGACGTCAGTATGATACAGCTTATGGGTCAATGCGTAATTATCAGACAATCTAGTGGCTTCAACCACATTATCTACATCACGTTCATCCAAATATGTCTTAATAAGTGGATTAATACCATCCTTAAACTGCTCAAGCAAGATAAGTTCCTGAAGTTTACCGAAATCACCATTAACTTCTCTGGCATTTATCCACCTATCATACCACAGGCGTTGTCCCCGTGCATACTCCATATGAGTGTGACCATCTCTTTTTATCCAGCTTCTGAACTTCTCTCTATACCTCTCAGGCACCCATTCATAAGCTTTCAAAACCTCAGATTTAACTCTCTCATAATCCTTAGAATCATCCAAAGATAAGGCAGCAAATACTTCCCTAGCCTTTCCTCGAAAAGAGGTTTGAACCAACGTGCTCCACGACGTTCTCGGCCATTCACGCTGTTCTGCTACTTTCTCAAATTGTAAAAAAAAAGAATCTACTTCATTCTCAACAAAAATGGGTACACTTTTTACTGCGTTGTCTACCTAAAAAGACTTTAGTGCTACTTTGGACTTACCTTCTACTTCAATTTTCTTTATCTCTAGTTCTATCCTCTTTTGCTCAACCTCAGCTTCTAATCTTTTAAGTTCGACAGCTTTTTCATTTCCTAATCTAACTATTTGCAAATGAATCTGCATCTGCTCAACACTCATCCCTTCATAAACAAGTTTAGACTTTTTTGGTTTGACCTTAAGTGACTTGGTTTTTTCACGTACGGCTTTGGCACCTTCCTCTTCACTTGTACTATCCTCTGTATTATTATCACTAGCACTTTGCTGGCTATCAGCTTCTTCCTTTTCCCAATTCATTAGTAACAACGCTTCCTTATCAGACAAAATTTCTAAAGTCATTAGCGCCTCACTTACTTTATTTGAGATTTCTTGCTTCCTTGCAGATTCTGATACTTCTACATTATAGTACCTAGCTAGAACAATCCAGTCTATTTTAGTTATACCTTCTAACTTCTCACCACTAGGACTACGTATGAAATCTTTCAAATCAAACATCTTTAATAACCTGCTCAAAATAACACAGCAAGACAAATATAGCGCTAACACTATCACAACTCTCCCCCCTCTTTAAAGTATATGGAAGTGCTAAAAAGCAATTAACAGTAGGGATACGTAATTTAACGGCTGGCAAAAATGAGCTAACACCGAGGATAAGTTAATAGGGATACGTTCGGGTTTCGTTCGACAGGCCCCCATGTAATATAAGAAAACACAATCTCTTATACTAAGGATTTACGAGCAGAATATATCAGGAAACAGTGATAACCCATAATAACTTAAAATGTACTTTAATAACAATTAGTAAAGAAATTAAAGTCACAAACAGAACAATAAACCAATTACAAACGCATTACACAATAGCACTTCATCAAGACTACTAATCACTAATTTCTGCAGTTCACCGTATAATACCCAAGTCGCAAAGCTTTACATAATCACAACATATAATACACTGTAGTAACATCAAACAGTTAGTGGCAACCAACGTTACATCACACAAGAAAACGTCCAAATGGATAAACAATACATTACCATTTATTCCTTAAAAACTTGATACACTTATTATCACTTGTTTGTTGCGACTCCCGAAAATCACCATTATGGGGCTTTATATACTCAACTCACGCTAGACATCCATGTACTAAATATAATTTTTCGGTACATTATCCTTGGCGACTACAGACAAGCGGTACTGCCATCTGTTGGCTAGGGTACACCTTTTATGAAAATATCAATTTTCAACCTTTTCTGCAATTTTATACTCAATTAATCATATTCCTTTACAATATATATATTTATATTTATATATATGTAAATATATATATATATATATATATATATATATATATATTTATATTTATTTATATGTAAATATATATACATATATATACATACATATATATATATATATATATATATATATTTATATTTATATATATGTAAATATATATACACATATAAATATAAATATATATATATATATATATATATATATGTATATTTATGTATATATATATATATATATATATATTTATATATATATATGTATATATATATATACATTATTATTATTATTGTTATTATTACTATCCAAGCTACAACCCTAATTGGAAATGCAAGATGCTATGAGCCCAGGAGCTCCAATAGGGAAAAATAGCCCAGTGGGGAAAGGGAATAAGGAAATAAATAACTGAAAAGAACAAATTAACAATAAATCATTCTAAAAAAAGTAATGTCAAATGATATATGTCATATATAAACTATTAATAACGTCAAAAACAAATATGTCATATATAAACTATAAAAAGACTCATGTCCGCCTGGTCAACAAAAAAGCATTTCCTCCAACTATGAACTTTTGAAGTTCTACTGATACAATAACCCGATTAGGAAGATCATTCCACAACTTGGTAACAGCTGGAATAAAACTTCTAGAGTACTGTGTAGTATTGAGTCTTATGATGGAGAAGGTCTGGCTATTAGAATTAACTGCCTGCCTAGTATTACGAACAGGATAGAAATGTCCAGGGAGATCTGAATGTAAAGGATGGTCAGAGTTATGAAAAATCTTATGCAACATGCATAATGAACTAATTGAATGACGGTGCCAGAGATTAATATCTAGATCAGGAATAAGAAATTTAATAGACTATAAGTTTCTGCCCACCAAATTAAGATGAGAATCAGCAGCTGAAGACCAGACAGGAGAACAATACTCAAAAAAAGGTAGAATAAAAGAATTAAAACACTTCTTCTGAATAGATTGATCACCGAATATCTTAAAAGACTCTCAATAAGCCATTTTTTTTGTGCAATTGAAGAAGACACAGACCTTATATGTTTCTCAAAAGTAAAGTTGCTGTCGAGAATCACACCTAAAATTTTGAAAGAGTCATACAAATTTAAAGAAACATTATCAATACTGAGATCCGGATGTTGAGGAGCCACCGTCCTTGACCTACTTACAATCATACTTTGAGTTTTGTTAGGATTCAACTTCATACCCCATAATTTGCACCATGCACTAATTTTAGCTAAATCTCTGTTAGGGGATTCACCAACCCCAGATCTACATTCAGGGGATGGAATTGATGCAAAGAAAATAGCATCATCTGCATATGCAACAAGCTTATTTTCTAGGCCAAACCACATGTCATGTGTATATAGTATGAAAAGTAATGGGCCAAGAACACTACCCTGTGGAACACCGGATATCACATTCCTATACTCACTATGGTGCCCATCAACAACAACTCTTTGAGATCTACTACTTAAAAAATCAATAATAATGCTAAGAAACGACCCACCCACTCCCAACTGTTTGAGTTTGAAAATAAGGGCCTCATGATTAACACGGTCAAAGGCAGCACTAAAATCAAGGCAATCATACGAACTTCCCAACCACATATACATATATATGTATATATATAAATATATATATATATATATATATATATATATATATGTATATATATATATATTTTTGGGCTCAAGCCATGGCGTCCTGATGGAAGGTTCCTGTTTGGTAGCTTCCTTGGGTATAAGACTACTAAGATATTCCCAGAGAATTTAACCACAGGTTATCACAGAATTCTAACTTCTGGAGCGAGTATCTCAAAGGTTTCCCTTTAAGACATCGTAATACAACAGGGGACACGCATGTCTGAACGTGCCACATAGCTATCTCCACCCCGAACAGAGTTAATGCTTCGGTGTGTAAGGGCTGAGAATAGCTGGGAGCCGTTCCACAGCTAATCTCACTCGTGGCTACTACTGATACTCGAGGCGTAAACAAACGGACGCCATTGCTCTAATGACGTCACGCGCGTCTTCATCCTTTGTTTAGTAGCTGCCCTACTTAGACGGATTTTCCCTTGTGTTATCTTTATCGCTTTGCATCTTCGCTATGTCGTTACCTTCAGCCTCGCCTTCTTCTGGAAAGTTAAGTACAAGGTTCCAGTATTGTTTAATTAAGCTCTGGCCGTAAAGTAAATATTATTTTGCGAAATAATTGATGTTTTGTGGCAGAGCTGTGCCTCTACCGGACCCGCCATTTTATGGCGTCGTTGTTGTTTTGCATGTCTTATTTAGTTAGCCACAACAACGCTTCCGGCATTATATACTAATCGAATACATTAGTTTATTTAGTCTTCATAGCTAGGAACTTTTATATCGTGTTTAGACGCTTTTTATCGGTCATCGATTGACCTCATACCAGTCGGCTACTATAGCCCCCAGGCCAGGAGCCTACATACAAGTGTTCATGCATGATTTATTAGTGATCCTAGACTAAGTTATGAAGATAGTGGCATTATTATTTTACAATACTTTTGACAGTGATGCAAATGTTTTCGCCTTCAGGGACCATATAGGGGATAGGCTAGTCAGTGATTCTTTCTAGCCTAACCTAACCTTAGGACCCCTATATGCTTCCTTCATCCCCTGCCTTGGCATTCCCTATATTTAGCCTTGATCCCTTTTCTGAGTAAAGGGATTAATTGTCTAATAGAGTATTTATATCGCCTCTCAGTCCTCCCTAAAGGAATGAACCCCCTTTAGGATTGCGTCTGAGAGTGAGGTTAGGCTAGCCTACCTCTATGGCTAGGATAGTCTATGACTTTCCTGCGATAGCGATATGTCTTCTTCCTTGCCTAGTTCAGGACTTTTAGCCCTGTTCTAGGTCGGGTTAGGAAGGTTTCTCTGTTCCATGCTGAAACTGTACTCTTGCACCGTTTTAGCCGATCAGCCTGATCTTAGGTTAGGGAGTGTCCTCCCTTCCCTTAGTGGCCGCTCTGGTACAGAAACCCTTCCTGGGAAGACCTCTCTCTTCTCCCTCCCCACCTATCTCTTGTATAGCCTAGCCTATGCTTAGGTTAGTTTATACTCATCTGTCCCCTGTCCTACAACTCCTCCTTAGGGTGGACGAGTAGGGCTACCCGAGCTTCCCTGTGCAGTCCGCTCTGGTACATATACCTTCATAGTGTCCTATAAGGTTAGTTACTAGTGTAGTTCTGCATAGGGGAGTCTCCCCCCCCCCCCCCTCTCGGGTGTTCCCTAGCCCTCCCTTGGGCTACCTGCTCCCGGTCCCTAGTGACCCCTGCTTATGGATGTTAGAGCCTGTCTCTATCATGGGTACACTCTCTCAGGGAGGGGGAGGGATGTCTGGAACCCTGACGGTACTTCCTGCATCCCTTCCCCCCTCCCCCTGTCTCTCTATCTATCAGGGTGCCGGTCTCTTGCCGCCTCTACTGTCGGCAATACCTGCCTCCCTCTTGGTGACTTCCCTACCCTTGCCGCCAGCCCCCCGTGTACCGAGGGACTGCCGGCTGCCGCCGGCTACTACCGGCGGCTCTCCTACTCCTATCTAATCGTCCGCTTGCCGGTCGATCACCGGAGTGCCGGCATATACTGCCGGCAACCCGATACTACCTGTACCATCCTTATCCCAGTCACCAACCTGGCATCCTCCGGCTGCCGGAGCCGCCGCTTCCTGCCGGCGTGCCGCCGTTGTGCCGGCGGCCGCCATCCTGGTATCTAACTGACTTTTGAAAATTGTCTGTTCTAATGCCAGAATCTATGCGGGAGCGAGCTCCGGCATGCCGGCGGCTTGCCGGATGCCCCAGAGGCGTCAAGAATACTTGCACCCCCTCACTGTAGCTATCAAAAGACTAGGATAGCCCTACATAGCAAATAGATAAGCTGCTTTGCTTTTAAGATCAGTACCTAGTACTGCTCTATTAGTGATCATGCTGTCTCTTTGCATTCTTCTAAATTCCAGCATGCTATGTGCATCTTAGCACGGCTGGTTGCCAGAAGCAGTTACCTTTAATGAGGCCTTCTGGCTCTTAACTGGGAACCGAATGAATTCGATCCCAACCTTGTCCTTGGCTTTCCATGGAGTTCCAAAATAATGGGAATCCTAGGAAACTATATCCAATGATCTCGGTCATTTGGATTATCCCAGGACCAAGCTTATGGTAACCAGCCGGGCGAGATGCATGGAGCGTGTTCTCCTTTACTGTTTTCATTCTCTATGCATCACACCTTCTTTAAGTTAAAATTAATGATTAATATTAACTTAGTTTAAGAGCCATTCTTATGACTCCCCCATACTCATTTTCTCTTTCTTCCACAGGAGGAGCAGATGAAGTGTGACTTCGCCTTCTGCGCTGTGAAACGCCCGCAGTTTTACGGGCATACGGCTTGCAGGACTCACGCCCCTTGTGCAGACAAGAAAGGGGATTTGAAGTTCTGGAATCCACTGGATTGTACGGTCTGCCAGGCCCACCTAGTTGAGGCCTTCCATAACCCTCCCTCAGCGGAGGTTAGAGACATTTCTCGTGAAAAGCTGCGCAAGTGGGTGCGTGGCTTTCAGAAAAATGCTACCGGACCGTACCTGGCCACCGAAGAACTGAGGTCCCTGTTGTTCCCTAAGGCCTCCCCTGACTCAGTGGTTCCGAAAGAAGCAATCCCCACTGTCCAAATTACGGTGGAACCTGATGTGGTCATGGCTCAGTCCATGCATGAGTGTCGTTTAGATTCCGAGGATGATGAACAGATCTCTGACGTCTCGGAAGACACGGAGAAGACGCTTATGGCTCAAGGAGCCGAAGAGGACGAAGACAAGGTGGAATACACCGAGTCGGAGCTTGGAGCTCCTCCCTCATCCATCCCTCCGCCTACTCCTACACCGACGGATGTGTCCATTCCGTCTACCTCCTCGACCCCGGATCCTTCTTCGTCTACCCAAGAACTGATCCGGCTGATTAGAGCTGTCATGGACGACAGACTGAAGGAGAACCAGGAGTCCATCAGGTCAATGATTGGATCCAGAGAACCGAAGAAGATTTCGGTTAAGGATCTCCCAGCTTGCTCTCATGCCAACCCGTGGAGGTATGCAGAGCATATGGTTATTGCGACCGGCAGGATCTTTGTTAGTGACAAGATCGGCACGGTCCCGTTGGAAGATGTGGAGTTCTTCCCAAGCTTCGAGGCCTACCCGGACTGTTACGTCCGGCTTCGTTCCGAACCTGCCTCAAAGGAAGAGACCGAACCTAAAGAAGAGATAGTGTTCGATCTCGCAAAGGCCCAGGCTATGCTAGCCTCCGCATTTAAGAGCAGGGGCTTTACCTGCTCTAAGCTTCCTGCCTTGAGCAAGAAGCATCCTACATACGTCGCACCTGACACTGCGGTTCTTCCTTTCTTGGAAAAGGCCTTAGCTGCATGCCTTAAAGCGGCGGAAGAAGGAAAACCCTGCCCTGCACTGGAGGAGTGCAGACCCTTCTCCATCGTGACCCCCCCTGACGCTCGACACTGGAAAGATGTTCAGCATACTTTCGTCGTGGGTAGGCTTGATCCTGACGTCGCCGGACGTCAGTTTAATGAGGACCTCCCTAAGCTCAATGATCACCTCCTTCGCCGGGAACAAGATACGAAGGAGAGGCTTGCGGCATCTCGTCGTCCCTCCAGAGGTAGAGGAGGAAAGGGAGCTAGCGGCCGAGGCAACAAGTCCTCGGGACACCAGAAGCAATGAAGTGCTTCCGGTGGGAGGAAGACTCCGCCAATTCCAGGATCGTTGGACCTTCGATCCCTGGGCACACAGCATCATCAAGAACGGTCTAGGCTGGAGTTGGGTGCAACCACCCCCAATCTTCCAGCGGTTCTTTCAACAATCGACCCCCATTCTGGAAGAATATGTTCTAGACCTCTTGAACAAGAAGGTGATAAGGAAGGTAAAGTCCACCAGGTTCCAAGGGAGACTGTTTTGCGTTCCCAAGAAGGACTCAGACAAGCTCAGAGTCATTCTGGACTTATCCCCCCTCAACAAGTTCATAGAGAACAACAAATTCAAGATGCTGACGCTTCAACAAATAAGGACCCTTCTGCCTCAAGGTTCCTACACGGTCTCTATAGACCTGGCGGATGCCTATTGGCACATTCCAATGAACCATCACGCTTCCTCCTACCTAGGATTTCGACTCCAAAGGAAAAGCTACGCCTTCCGGGCCATGCCATTCGGCCTCAATGTGGCCCCTCGGATCTTCACAAAACTGGCGGATGCCATAGTACAACAGCTCCGCCTAAGAAACGTCCAGGTGATGGCCTACCTCGACGACTGGCTAGTCTGGGCTCCATCGCCCGAAGAGTGTGCAAAGTCTTGCAACGAAGTTACCCAGTACCTAGAACACCTGGGATTCAAGATCAACGAGAAGAAATCTCGCCTCTCTCCAGCTCAGAAGTTTCAGTGGTTGGGAATCCACTGGAATCTTCAGTCACACCGCCTTTCCATCCCCCAGAAGAAAAGGAAGGAAATAGCAGGGTCTGTCAAGCGACTACTGAAATCCAAACGCATTTCAAGACGACAGCAGGAACGAGTTCTAGGCTCTCTACAATTCGCCTCAGTGACAAACCCAGTGCTTCGCGCACAGCTAAAGGATGCCGCGGGAGTCTGGAGACGCTCGGCATCCATCGCTCGAAGAGACCTCAAGAGACGGCTTCCAAACAGACTTCGACGCCTCCTAAAGCCGTGGTCGGAAGCAAAGGCCCTGAAAAGGTCCATTCCTCTCCAACACCCTCCTCCATCACTCAACATCCACACGGATGCCTCACTGGAAGGCTGGGGAGGTCACTCCCACCTGAAACAAGCTCAAGGGACCTGGTCTCCACTATTCAAGACGTTCCACATAAACATCTTGGAGGCCATGGCGGTCCTTCTTACTCTGAAGAAGTTATCCCCGCCGCCCTCGATCCACATCCGTCTAACCCTAGACAACTCGGTGGTAGTTCGTTGTCTCAATCGCCAAGGCTCAAGATCGCCCCAGATAAATCAGGTGCTTCTCCCAATCTTCCGTCTGGCGGAGAAGAAGAAGTGGCACCTGTCTGCAGTTCACCTACAAGGATTCCGCAATGTGACAGCGGATGCTCTATCTCGGACAAACCCGATAGAGTCGGAATGGTCTCTAGACGCAAGATCATTCTCCTTCATCTCTCATCAAGTCCCAGAACTTCAGATAGATCTCTTTGCAACGAGCGACAACAATCAACTTCCTCTGTACGTAGCCCCGTACGAGGACCCCAAAGCAGAAGCGGTGGACGCCATGTCACTGGACTGGAACAGATGATCCAAGATATACCTGTTCCCTCCCACCAACCTTCTGTTGAAAGTCCTCTCCAAACTGAGAACCTTCAAAGGGACAGCGGCCCTAGTGGCTCCCAAGTGGCCCCGGAGCAACTGGTACCCCCTGGTCCTGGAGCTGCAGCCCAAGCTGATCCCTCTCCCGGGCCCAGTTCTCTCTCAACAAGTACAGAAGTCGACTGTCTTCGCTTCATCATCGAAAATCAAGGACCTTCATCTCATGATTTTCTCTCCCTTGCCGCAAAGAAGAGGTTTGGGATCTCGAAGAAAAGTCTAGACTTCCTAGAGGAATACAAGACCGAATCCACGAGACGGCAATATGAATCATCCTGGAGGAAATGGGTCTCCTTTGTCAAAGCAAAAAATCCTAAAGAAATCACCATTGATTTCTGTATGTCCTTCTTCATTCACCTTCATGGACAAGGATTAGCAGCCAATACGATTTCAACCTGCAAATCGGCTTTGACTAGACCAATTCTATATGCTTTCCAAATTGATCTGTCCAACGACATCTTTAACAAATTACCAAAAGCATGTGCTCGCCTACGCCCAGCACCCCCTCCGAAACCGATCACCTGGTCACTAGACAAGGTACTCCATTTCGCCTCTAACTTGGACAATGATTCATGCCCCCTCAAGGATCTGACTCAGAAAGTTATATTTTTATTTGCTCTCGCCTCGGGAGCTCGAGTCAGCGAAATAGTGGCATTATCAAGAGAAGAGGGACACATCCTGTTTGCTGATTCAGGAGAAGTGACCCTCTCCCCTGATCCGACGTTTCTCGCTAAAAACGAATTACCCACCAAAAGATGGGGCCCTTGGAGAATATGCCCCCTGAAGGAGGATGTCTCTCTATGTCCAGTAGAGAGTCTCAAGGTCTATCTTCGCAGAACTTCGAACTTTGGTGGAGGCCAACTCTTCAAAGGAGAAACATCGGGCAGCGACCTGTCACTGAAACAATTAAGAGCGAAAATCACCTACTTCATTCGCAGAGCGGATCCGAACAGTACACCCGCTGGTCATGATCCTAGAAAAGTGGCATCGTCTCTGAACTTCTTTCAGAGCATGGACTTTGAGAGCCTTAAAAACTTTACGGGCTGGAAGTCCTCGCGAGTTTTCTTTAAACATTATGCGAAACAAGTGCACGAAGTCAAACATTTTGTGGTAGCCGCAGGTAGTGTTATGAAACCTGCACCTAACTCTGCGTAGAACAGTGAGTTACTTGGGACTCTAACTCTTCGGGTGCCTATGTTGACCCTCGAGCGATTCATAGTGACGTCTAAAAACACTTAGTGCTTTTAAACTGTTCTTATCCCAGGTGAAATGTCATAGTGTCACACAAGTGCCGCATGCCTTGAGCATGATGTGTTGTTTAAAGACTTGCGTTCCTCGAGAACGAGTACCTACTAATCCTGAAATTCCTTTTCAGATTCAAGAGCAAGCCTTTATTTCTATGTACATTATTATTACTGTAAATGAACTTTACTTTTGCTGTAAATTATTTAATTTCTGCATTGTGAAATAAAATTTCTATTTTATTACTTATGCGTCTCTTTCAGCTCCTACCTACTATGAAATACATACTGTCATAGTTTTATTATTCCTCCTCTCTTATGGTCATGAAGAATTTAAGATGTCTAATCCTAAATTATATTCACCTTGTCTCAGTAAGGTTCCTACACGAATACTTACTTCTGATAACCAGGAGATGAACTCTATACACAGTGCCCAACCACCACTGGCCTAATTCAGAATGTTCCTATACAAATATCAAACATTCTGCTTCATCTCTAAGTTCTTAAAAGTTCTTCTGTCAAGATGAATAGCCCTTCAATACCACTTTGACGTCGGCATAGCCCATGGGAACTTCCTACCAATGGGGGGCAGGATACTTCGTTCCTATGGTTCTTACCTAAGATTACTCTGCTGTTTTGTCAATGCCTAGGCACTTAACACTGGGGGAAAATCTACCACGATACATTGATTCTCTGGTACTCTTCCATCAGGACGCCATGGCTTGAGCCCAAAAAATGGATTTTGAGCGAAGCGAAAAATCTATTTTTGGGTGAGATAGCCATGGCGTCCTGATGGACCCTCCCTACTACTTCGTCCAGTTTTGTTCCCACCCTACACAATTGTATCATGGTGATGGGCAGCAACTGGCGTCAGGATAAAGACGCGCGTGACGTCATTAGAGCAATGGCGTCCGTTTGTTTACGTCTCGAGTATCAGTAGTAGCCACGAGTGAGATTAGCTGTGGAACGGCTCCCAGCTATTCTCAGCCCTTACACACCGAAGCATTAACTCTGTTCGGGGTGGAGATAGCTATGTGGCACGTTCAGACATGCGTGTCCCCTGTTGTATTACGATGTCTTAAAGGGAAACCTTTGAGATACTCGCTCCAGAAGTTAGAATTCTGTGATAACCTGTGGTTAAATTCTCTGGGAATATCTTAGTAGTCTTATACCCAAGGAAGCTACCAAACAGGAACCTTCCATCAGGACGCCATGGCTATCTCACCCAAAAATAGATTTTTCGCTTCGCTCAAAATCCGTTATATATATATATATATATATATATATATCTATATATATATATATATATATATATATTTATATATATCAGCTTTTCATCAATCTTTCTGTAATCTCATCTATTACACTCCGCAGGTCTTCATAATATTCATCTTTCAATTCTTCTTAGACATCATTTGTTGATGCATAGCACACTATAATGCTCATATTGCACTGCTTTGATTTGAGCTTTCCAAGTAACAATCTGCTATTATGGCTCTCCACTCAGTTATTACTTTCTCCACTCCTGGTGTCATCGTCATTCTAACCCCTTCTCTTCCAACAATGATATCCAAATTATACTTCATAAATTCATTCACCACTTGCTCTATCTTTCCAATATGACTTAGGGTTCTAATTATACAATTAGAAATTCTTAATTTTTCTTTAGTATATATAAACAGGGAGATTTCTAGTACCCAGCTACAACTGGGACTAGGGGCCATTCTGCCATTTTCGCTTTCCATAAACTGACTAAATCCATAGTGGATTTTTTAGCTAGATTCATCAAAGGATAGCTAGTTCCTTGCTCTGTGGAGTGCCTAACTAAATAAGGCAAGTGACCCTCGCCTGTCCAAACTAGTTATTGTAAGTGCGACCACCAGGCATCACGAGTAATAGCCTGTTTGTCCATCTAACTAAACCCAGTCCATTACCCTGCTGATAGTGACTTCATCAAGATTTAAAGAAGATTTTCCTCCACACGCAAAGCTCTCATTACTTCACCAAGTTATAGGTGGTATATCATAGCGATCCATGTTTGCCAATGGTTATACTCATATAAGCAGATGAACAACTTGGTGGAGTATGGAGAGTTTTGGGTGTGGAAGAAATGCCCCACTAAATCTCAATTGAGTCACTGGCAGCAGGATAAGGGATGGGTTTAAGGTGATGCACAACGGTCTCTTCGGCTTCTACACCTGATGCCTGCTGGTTCATCTTACTAGAATTAGTAGCGACTGGCTGGGGTCACTTGCCTTAGTTTAGATAGGCACTGCGCATCACAAGGAACTGGCTATCCTTTGATGTATCTAGTCAATGAATCCTCTATAGATTTAGTCAGTCATGTATAGAAAAGATGAGAGAATGACCCCAGTCCCGGGCGTAGCTGGGTGCTAAAAATCTCCAGGTATATAAATACTAAAGACAAATTGAAAATAGGCAATTGGAATATTAGAACCATGCAACAGATTAGGAAGTTAAAGCAAGTGGACAGTGAATATATGAAATATATTTTGCATATCTTAGATCTAAGTGAAACACGTTATAAGGGGGTTGGTAAGAAAACTTTTGACTAAGGGAATCTATATATATATATATATATATATATATATATATATATATGTATATATATTTATATATATACATATGTTATTATTACTTATACATATATATATATATATATATATATATATATATATGTGTGTGTGTGTTACTATTTATATATTTACATATATGTATATGTATATATATATATATATATATATGTATATATATGTATATATATATTTATATATATAAATATATATATACACATATATGTATATATATGTATATATATATTTATATATATATATATATATATATATATATACATATGTTATTATTACTTATATATATATATATATATATATATATATATATAGATATATATATATATATGTTATTATTACTTATATATATATATATATATATATATATATATATATATATATATACATATACATATATATATATATATATATATATATATAAATATATATATATATATATATATATATATATATCCCTGGATAGGTACGGTGGGTCGTTTGCGACCCCGAGCGTCAAAAAAAAAACAGGTTTTTCTCACGTGACTCACCCCTGTGACTGAATTTGTGGGTGATCGACTTGCAGGAGGTGTCTCCCCTACACGCTCTAGTAGTGTCCAGATGTGCATTGCTGTAGCTGTACTCCTTCCCCGATTTCTGAGACGCGTCGGGGTCGTTCGCGTCCGAGTTTACCCTTCTGAGGTAGTTTGCATAATTATCAAAGTTATTACGTATTATGAAATTGTCGTAGAATGGTGCAACTTGTATAGGTTATCAGTTGTGGAAAGTCTTGGTGGATTGTTTGGCTACCATGTGCATGTTTTTTTTTTAGTTAAAATGTCGTTCATCACCACGAGGACCATTTTACCGCGAGTGCCCCTTTTTCATTTTTTTTCATTTTTTTGCCAAGTCATTTTTCCGTAAGATATTGCCAAATAGTGTCGTAAAACTTTTGCTTGTTTAGTGTTGGAAAGTGTGTCTAGATGATCTGGCTACCCATGCATGACTTTGTTTTTGTCAGATACGACGTAGTTATTGGTATATTGGGTATTTAACTGCGGTTACCAATTTCTGTTTTTTTTCAATATTTGTAAAAATTACTACGTAGTAAGGAATTGCCCTATATTATTCATTTTTTTTTCATGTTTATGTGTTAAAAAGTGTGCCTTGATGGTTGGGCTAACACGTGCATGTCTTTTTTTTTATCTGAGATGTCGTATATTAGAATGTCGGGCATTTTACCGCGAGTGTCCCTTTTTAATTTTTTTTCATTTTTTTGCCAAGTCATTTTTCCGTAAGATATTGCGAAATAGTGTCGTAAAACTTTTGCTTTTTTAATGTTGGAAAGTGTGTCTAGATGATCTGGCTACCCATGCGTGATTTTGTTTTTGTCAGATACGACGTAGTTATTGGTATACTGGGTATTTAACTGCGGTTGCCAATTTCTGTTTTTTTTTCAATATTTGTAAAAATTTACTACGTAGTAAGGAATTGCCGTATATTATTGATTTTTTTCATGTTTATGTGTTAGAAAGTGTGCCTTGATGGTTGGGCTAACACGTGCATGTCTTTTTTTTTATCTGAGATGCCGTATATTAGAATGTTGGGCATTTTTCCGCGAGTGCCCCTTTTTATTTGTTTTGCATTTTTTTGCTTAGTCATGTTACCGTAAGGAATTGGCAAGTAGTGTCGCAAAACTTATATTTTTATAGTGTTGGAAAGTGTTTCTAGATGATCTGGCTACCCATGCCTATTTTTTTTTTAGCCAGATATGGCGTATATATAAGTATGTGTTCGATTTTCCTGTGATTGCCATTTTTTCGTTTTTTCCCATTTCTTTCAAAATTACTACGTACTAAGGAACTATCACAGAGTAATATTCATTTATATGTTTATTTGTCGGAAAATATGCCTTGATGGTTTGCCTAGCACGTGGCTGAAATTTTTTTTTTCTGAAATGCCGTATATTAGAATGGCCATTTTTCCACGAGTGCCCCTTTTTATTTGTTTTGCATTTTTTTGCTTAGTCATGTTACTGTAAGGAATTGGCAACTAGTGTCGCAAAACTTATATTTTTATAGTGTTGGAAAGTGTTTCTAGATGATCTGGCTACCCATGCCTATCTTTTTTTTAGCCAGATATGGCGTATATATAGGTATGTGTTCGATTTTCCGGTGATTGCCATTTTTTCGTTTTTTCCCAATTCTTTCAAAATTACTACGTACTAAGGAACTATCAAAGAGTAATGATTCCTCTAGATGTTTATTTGTCGGAAAATTTTGTTTACTTTTTTTTTGATTGAATATCATCAAATTTTTTTAGCTAAAATATTGTTTTACATTTTTTTTTCGATTTTATTTCCCTTCAAAAAAAATGTTTTGGGTCAGAATTTTAATTTTATAGTCGTAAAATAATCGACAATTATCCAGCAACCCACCATACAATTTTTATGCATATCCAATAATAATTAGATTAGTAAATAACACCTTGAAATTGACATACCCTTCCTACATTTCAAGTGGCAGATTAGGGAGTCTGAGTCAGTGTGGTTGGCGGCCATTTTGTGGACATATCCGAAGCGTAAGCTGCCCTATCTATATATATTCTTGTTCCCTATAGAATTTGTGATATTTTGGTATATTTTTACCTGCATAAATATCATATTATATATTAAATATATGTATTTTTTTACGAAATTTCCAAGTACTCAAAAAATTACCTTTAGATATGGCCCCTGATATAAATGTAATTTACAAAATAATGAAGATTTTTTTACATATTTCTATTTTAGGATAACATATGTTTATTCCCTAAAAAAATTAGCCACTTCCTATTTCATTTGGGTACCCAAAAAAATTCATGAAATTTGGACAATTTTTTTTGGCCAAAAAAAGTTACCCTTTTTTTCTCATTTCAGATCTTCACCTCCATGGGTCTGACTTCATCCAAAATACATCAAGATGTGTCCTAAACATTCAAGAATCAATTCCTAAAAGGATTTGTGTATATATGTATAAACTTTTTTTTTATGAATTTTTATGTCAGGTCTTTTTATTTTTCTACTTAATTTTTTAAAATATTTATAATAAATAGTTTTTCTGCAGATGAGTAGTATTTATCTTTACAGTTGTTTTAAGCATTCATTGAATTTTTTTTTGGCAAAAGAAAAAAGGAGGTTACTGCAAAAACTGATTTTTCAAGAATTTTTTTTGGCGTCGGGGTCGTTCGCGTCCGAGTATACCCTTAAAGGGGTGTCCGAGGACCGTACCTATCCAGGGATATATATATATATATATATATATATATATATATATGTATGTATATATACATATATGTTATTCTTTATATATTTATATATATACATATATATATATATATATATATATATATATATATATATTTATGTTTATAAATATATACATATATATATATATATATATATATATAAATATATATATATATATATATATATATATATATATATATAAATATGTATATATATATATAAATATATATATATATATATATATATATATATATATATATATATATATATACATATATATATATATATATATATATATATATATATATATATATATCGTCGTTGTCGTCGGCGCCCACTCGTGTCCGAGTATTGGGTTCTGTCGTTAGCCATCAGCTTCTTTGGGGTGGGTGCTTATGTCTGATGTGGCTGTCAAGTCCTAGTCTGTGGTGGAAGATTCGTGGACAGTGTTCACAAGGGTGGGTAGGTGGTGGGCCGGGCTGTTCTAATCACTCTCTCCTTCTTCTCTTCCTAGCCTCCTCATTTTGTCTCCTCCTCTCCTTGAAGTCCACGGTGCCATTGTGTACTCTACTCCTCCAGGTTTTCCTGTCCCTGGCTGTTTCTTCCTATGAGGAAGGATCGATATCAGTTAGAGCCAGGGTGCGCTTTAGTTGATCTTTATAGTGCATTTTCGGGGCTCCTCGTGGTCTGGTGCCCTGGGTCAGTTCTCCGTAGAATATCTTCTTTGGGAACCTAGATGGATCCATCCTATGCACGTGTCCTATCCAGCGGAGGCGTTGGCGGATGATGGTGGCCTCCACGCTGGTCAGCGAGGCACGTTCTAAGACTTCAATGTTGGTGGTGTGGCTCTCCCAGGGGATTTTTAAGATCTGCCTGTTTCCTTTGTTGGAAGCGTTCTAGGCTTTTAATATCGCTTCTATATAGCGTCCATGTTTCACATGCATACAGGAGCGTGGAGAGGACTACTGCCCTGAACACCATTATTTTGGTGGTCATTGTCAGTGCGTGGCTGTTAAATACGTGGCAGTTGAGTCGTCCAAAGGCAGAGTGGGCTGCCCTGATCCTGTTCTCCACGTCCTCTTTGCTTGTGGGAGCTGATGTTAGGATGCTCCCTAGGTAGGAGAACTGGTCCACCTTTTCTAACGGTTGGTCATTCACTGTGGTATTGAAGTTTATATATATATATATATATATATATATATTGTGATGGCTGGCTTTGACCACCACACAAAACACTACACTTATCAAATAGTATTCACCACCATAACGTACTAAGTCCACTAAAGGTGGAATAGTATCCAAACATTAATACGAGTGCAAAGTCAACTCAAGGGGACAAAGAAAATACCACAAAAATCTCCTTAATTTTAATACATAATATTTAGACAGAAATAACACCTGAACCTCAATAATACATTAATAAATGATACACACTCAATCTTAACTCCCTGTAAAAGAAAACAATTATACAATTACGGAAAGGTCAGCAACACATGCATACTAAATAGAGAGAGGGTCCAGAAAGGAGAAGGCCAACGAAAAGTGAGAACAACCTAACAAATACAAACTAAATATCCCTATCTAGTGGACGATGGCTGGTTTGATTGAAAGGCTTTCACAAGCTCCAGTAATGACGTCAGCTGACAAGTCGTGATCGCGATACTTAAATAGGCATAAATATTATTACCTTGGGACAGAGAGGTCCCCTTGGCTTTTACTGAACCAAGGGCAGTAACAAAATGTTAAGATGAACTGGATCCTTGCTGCAGAGAATGGATATCCAAAAAGCTAAATAGCTTCACACTGTAGCTCTGCAATGGGGAGGAGTAAATATAATCCAGTAGCAAAAGTCGTGCCCTTAAATGTTGGAGGCTCAGAAACACACTAAGGAACCATCCTCAAAAAAAGCCCCTCCAAAACTCCGTTCACGCAGGAGCGCAGCCACGTAACCAACACCACTTGAAAATATAAAACAGCCGTTAGTCCATTATAACCACTAACATAACCACCAGTGCAAAGACAAACAATAATTCTACAGTATATTCAACCTTATACATCTATAAAAACTTAAATAATTTAGAAATATTAAAGCAATAATGTTACACCTCCTCACTCAACCAAAAAAAAACATTTCAATTTTTTTTTCTTAAGTGATTTGAATTACAACATACAGGTTATCACATTATGAAATATTAAACCAACACTCAAAAATATTAAATATTAAACCAACACTAAAAAATAATTATTAAACAAACTGCAAAAACATGACAAACAAAAGGAAAGAGGGGGGCAAGTACCAAGGTTTGCAGCTCACAAGGATAGCAATATATAACCGATACTAAAAAAAATCTTAAACCTAAATTAATCACAAGTAAACTTTCCAAAACCAGAAAACCAAAACATCACCATCTGATAAATAGGTACCCAACCTAAAAATTTCACATCACTCATATCGTTAATAAACTTAATTAAGAGTCATTGCACTAACAACCGGATTCTGTAATTATAGTCCAAAAGCTATAACCTTTTCCACACTCAATACACTGTTCATTTTCAGGGATACACATCACTCACTATCATTAAATGTTGATCACAAAAACCACTGTCTATTTCAGTGTTATATATCACACTTATCACCATAGTGTCCAATACATACACACACACCGAACGACACAGAGAAGACCACCACAAGACTCCCCTGCGCAAACAAACAAACAAACTCGATGAAGCGTAATTATTAGCCTGAAAATACAGAATACCAGATTAGTGCCTATCTCTTTTCTTAGCTTATTATAAACCTTATCGTACCTGACACCTCTAAACCTTAGTAGATTAACCTTAACTCAGTCTAGGGTACCACTCATATACCAGCCTGTAGCGCCTAAAAAACGGCTGTTGTGCTACAGACCCGTGAGCCCATGACCCATCTAATTAATCAATCATTGGAAAGTACCAGTGATCACCCTCACCTTTTAACCTTAAAGATCCTATATCATATACCAGAACATTATAGTCTTCTGTAAACAAACCATGATTAATAAATCTTAAATATACATTTACTTCTACTCACTACGTGCCCACCTCAACAGCACACACACCATAATTAGAACGATACAGATACTACCTTTAATAACTGCATAGCCCTCTGTCAATCAACTAATATTCAACGCTGCGAGAGAGAAAATCGGCAACAATATTATCTCTTCCTGGGATGTGGGAAAATTCTAAATTCCACTCTTGCAGCATGAGACTCCACCTCATCAATCGTTGATTTTTATTTTTGTATCTGCTGATGAAGGTCAGGGGATTATGGTCTGTCAAGACCTTAATAGGTGTATCTGAGGAGGAGAGATAAACCTGAAAATGATTAATAGCGAATATTAACGCAAGTGTCTCTTTCTCCACAGTTGAATACCTACGTTGGGCGGAGGACAATTTTTTTGAAAAGAATGCGACAGGATGAGAAACTCCCTGCTCGTCATTCTGCAACAACACCGCTCCTACACCAACGTCACTTGCATCCGTGGCAAGAGAAAAAGGAAGGTCAAAATCAGGAGCTCTCAAGACAGGGAAATTAATTAAAACTCTTTTTAAATTATCAAAAGCCCTTTGCGTTTCATTCGTCCAGACAAATGCTACATTCTTTCTCAAGAGATTTGTTAACGGATCGGCTATATCCGAAAAATTCCTAACAAACCTTCGGTAGTACCCACTCAAACCAAGGAATCTTCGGACATCCCTCCTACATTTAGGGACTACCATATTTTCAATACTTTCGATATTGGCCTGCTTAGGAGCAACTTTACCATTACCAACCTCATGACCCAAATATACCACCTTCGCCTTTGCGAAATCGCTTTTCTTTAAATTAATTACCAAATTTGCCTTTTTCAACACCTCAAATAGTGCCCTAATACGTTTTAAATGGGTTTCCCAATCATCGCTATAAATAACAATATCATCAATATACACAACACATCCTTCTAAACCATGGACTAAAGTATTCATTAACCTCTGAAAGGTAGCAGCCCGCGTTCTTCATACCAAACGGCATAACTTTACATTGAAACAATCCCTGTGGGGTTACAAAAGCAGACAGGGCCCTTGCCCGCTTTGAAAGAGGAACTTGCCAATAACCTTTCAACAAATCGAATTTGCTAATGTATTTGGCCTTCCCCATTCGATCAATACAATCCTCAATTCGAGGTAATGGATAACAATCAGATTTAGATAACTCATTCAACTTACGGTAATCAAAACATAACCTGAAATCACCATCGGATTTCTTGACCAATACAACAGGTGATGACCAAGGACTTTGACTAGGTTCAATTAAGTCATGTTTTAGCATATAATCCACTTCTTTTGCTACAACCTCATTTTTGAAGGGATTCAACCTGTAAGGAGATTGTTTCACAGGAGTGGCGCTACCTACCTCTACATCATGTTCAAGAACCGAAGTCCTACCCGGTACATCCGAAAATAATTCTTTGTAATTAGATACTAAATTTTTCAAAGACCTTTGTTCTTCCTTACCTAAATGTGAAATTACTCCCGAAAATTTTTCCAAAGACTTTCTATTATCCGACCGCCATTCACATCCATTAAAACAATTATCATCAATACCCTCCCCCTCTGAAAAAGAAAAATGGTTATTGTTCTCAGAATCTACCGTGTTCCCAAAAGTTGCCACAGGAATGACTTTTTCCCGTTCCATATAAGCTTTCAACATATTTACATGACACAGTTTGAAAAGGTTTCCTTCTTTGAGGTGTCTCCACTAAATAGTTAACTTCACTTACTTTTTTCAAAATTTTCTAAGGACCTGAAAAAGAAGCTTTCAATGGATTCCCTGGGAAGGGTAACAAAACCAATACTTTATCGCCTACCGCAAAGTCGCGTGCCTTGGACCTCCTATCAAAGAAAAACTTCATTCTTTTTTGGCTACATAATAAGTTTTCACCCGCAAATTTCCAAGCCTTGGTTAATTTATCGCCTAGATTAGACACATAATCCAGTAAATTAACCTCAGGGACGTCTCCCTCCCAAGACTCACGAACCACATCAAGAGGACCTCGAACACAATGGCCAAACACAAGGCTGAAAGGCGAAAAACCTAAAGACTGACTTGGGACAGAACGAAAAGCGAACAACAAATAAGGTAATTCCTTATCCCATTCAGAACCATTAATCAAACAATATTTCTTTACCATGGATTTCAGGGTCTGATGAAATCTCTCCAGAGCTCCCTGGCTTTCCGGATGATATGGAGAAGAGGAAACATGTTTTATATTTAACTCTGCCATTTTATCTCTGAATACCTGCTAACAAAATTAGAACCACAATCCGATTGAATAATCTTAGGCATCCCAAACCTGGTAAAAAAGTCAATTAGTACATCTACAATTTTAACACTTTTTATTGTACGTAGTGGTATTGCCTCGGGATATCGAGACATCCTATCCATGATTGTCAAAATATACTCATTACCACTACGCGTCTTCGGTAATGGTCCAACCACATCAATAATGACTTCCTTAAAAGGTTCGGAAACTACGAGAATAGGACATAGAGGCGATTTTGGAATCCGCTGATTGGGTTTACCGACCCTCTGGCACACATCACTACTATTGACAAACTTCTTTACATCTGCCTTCAACTTCGGCCAATAATAATTCCCTAACAATTTGCAAGAAGTTTTATGAATTCCAAAATGGCCGGCCAGACCACTTTCGTGCGCCAATGACATTAACTCCTTCCTGTAACCAAAAGGAACCATTATCTGTTTCACAATTTCATAATCAACATTATCCACCCCAATAGGCCTACTCAACCTATATAAAATATTATTAAATATCTTAAATTTGGGACCAGTCATATCAGACACCTCCCCTGACTCGATAGGGAGTTCCCGAAACTCCTTTTTCTGGGCTTTGATTAGCTCTTCAGTGGTCCAATTTAACTTGTCCGTTAACATTCCAAGATCTACAGCTAGGCTATCACTACGATCTAAACTACTTAAATCTACATCAATTGTTGACTCTGCAGCGTCAACAATTCTAGCACTAGAACGAGTAACTGCTGCTACTTCACTATCAGGGTTTATCAATATCGGACAATTATTATTCTTCATAGCCACATCATTCCCTAACACAACATCAACCTCCTTAACCGGGAATTTATCAACTATGGCCAATTTCAAATCTCCTGCAAAGGAAGGGGAGATTAAATTAAAATTTTCAATAGCATATGACTTTACGGAATCAGGAAAACCAGCCAATAACACAAATTCCCCACTTTTGGGTACAAAATTACAAGGTAATGCCTCCCTTAGTATCAAAGACTGAGCTGCACCGGTATCACGCAAAATATGCACTCGTCTTTTCTTGGACGAATTGGCGAAGGAGACACTACCGAAGGACAAATATCTGTCAAAACAACCAGGTAGTCATTGATCAGCGGATGTTGTCGGGGTAGGTTCTCTCTCTCTCTCTTCCACGCCCATCACTGGCCTAACATTAGCATTTAGAGATTTTCTAAACGCATAACACATACTCTTTACGTGCCCCTTCTTATTGCAAAAGAAGCAAGTCAATGTTTTCAATTTCTCTGGATTGTATATATTTGGCCTATTGCCTCTGTTAGGAGAAAAATTATTATTAGCATTACCCCTGATTATTATTACTTCCCTGATTATTTCTACTGAACACCTTGGCATTATTATTAGGATTAGCATTATTATTCCTACCCATCTTAACCCAACCAGAATTCACCTTTGTCGTTACTCCCCCTAACTCACTCTTATGAGACAAGCAATATTCGTCACTAGCGATGGCTACCTCCTGAACAGTCTCGAGTTTTAAACTCTTCGAGGTGGACCTTCAGCTTATCCGGGACACACCTCTTAAACTCCTCCACCAACATTAACTCCTTCAATTTCTCAAAATCTCCCACCTCCTTGGACTTAAACCAATCGCTAGCATACTGTTCCTTCGCCCTGGCAAATTCAACAAAAGTTTGTTCCCTACATTTTTCTAAGTCTCGGAAGCGTTGCCTATAAGCTTCAGGGACTAACTCATAGGCCTTCAAGACAATAGCCTTCACACTCTCATAATCTGCTGATAGATCCTCCTCCAGCGTTACATATACCCTCTGAGCTCTTCCAAGCAATTTACTTTGTATAAGAGTGGTCCAATACTCTTGGGGCCACTCCAACCTTGCAGCAATCCTCTCAAACGATACAAAAAATTCTGCTACATTATTTTCTTCAAATTTAGGTACAAATTTGAGAGCCTGCGATAAATTGATAGCAGGAGTTACTAACCTATTTGGGGAATGGGCGGGGGAAAAAGAACCTGGGTTTCTCATGGCAATCTCATGCTGCCTCTCTTTTTCTCTTTCCCCTGCCTTAAACTTTTCCATTTCAAATTCCATTTGTCTCAGGACAATCTGCTTATCCAAAATTTCTATAGACACTACTTCATCCGGTTTCACCTCTTGTTCCCCACCTGTCTTTACAGTTTTAACATAATCATAAATGAGCAATAGCAATACACCCTTTCTTAAGGACACATCATATTCCAATTCAAAATGTTCTGCTACAAT
>NC_090754.1:49842979-49856834 GCF_036898095.1 Palaemon carinicauda
TGACATTTCACCTGGGATAAGAACAGTTATAAAAGCACTAAGTGTTTTCGACATCACTATGAATCGCTCGAGGGTCAACATAGGCACCCGAAGAGTTAGAGTCCCAAGTAACTCACTGTTCTACGCAGAGTTAGGTGCAGGTTTCATAACACTACCTGCGGCTACCACAAAATGTTTGACTTCGTGCGCTTGTTTCGCATAATGTTTAAAGAAAACTCGCGAGGACTTCCAACCCGTGAAGTTTTTAAGGCTTTCAAAGTCCATACTCTGAAAGAAATTCAGAGATGATGCCAATTTTCTAGGATCATGACCAGCGGGTGTACTGTTAGGATCCGATCTGCGAATGAAGTAGGTGATTTTCGCTCTTAATTGTTTCAGTGACAGGTCGCTGCCCGATGTTTCTCCTTTGAAGAGTTGGCCTCCACCAAAGTTTGAAGTTCTGCGAAGATATACCTTGAGGCTCTCTACTGGACATAGAGAGGCATCCTCCTTCAGGGGGCATATTCTCCAAGGGCCCCATCTTTTGGTGGGTAATTCATTTTTGGCGAGAAACGTCGGATCAGGGGAGAGGGTAACTTCTCCTGTATCGGTAAACAGGATGTGTCCATCCTCTCTTGATAATGCCACTATTTCGCTGACTCGAGCTCCTTAAGCGAGAGCAAAGAGAAATATAACTTTCTGAGTCAGATCCTTGAGAGGGCATGAATCATTGTCCAAGTTGGAGGCGAAATGGAGCACCTTGTCTAGTGACCAGGAGATCGGTTACGGTGGGGGTGCTGGGCGTAGGCGAGCACATGCTTTCGGTAGTTTGTCGAAGATGTCGCTGGACAGATCAATTTGGAAAGCATATAGAATTGGTCTGGTCAAGGCCGATTTGCAGGTTGATATCGTATTGGCTGCTAATCCCTGTCCATGAAGGTGAATAAAGAAGGACATGCAGAAATCAATCGTGATTTCTTTAGGATTTTTTGTCTTGACGAAGGAGACCCATTTCCTCCAGGATGATTCATATTGCCGTCTTGTGGATTCGGTCTTGTATTCCTCTAGGAAGTCCAGACTTTTCTTTGAGATCCTAAACCTCTTCTTTGCGGCTAGGGAGAGAAAATCATGAGATGAAGGTCCTTGATTTTCGATGATGAAGCGAAGACAGTCGACTTCTGTACTTGTTGAGAGAGAACTGGGCCCGGGAGAGGGATCAGCTTGGGCTGCAGCTCCAGGACCAGGGGGTACCAGTTGCTCCGAGGCCACTTGGGAGCCACTAGGGCCGCTGTCCCTTTGAAGGTTCTCAGTTTGGAGAGGACTTTTAACAGAAGGTTGGTGGGGGGGAACAGGTAGATCTTGGACCATCTGTTCCAATCCAGTGACATGGCATCCACTGCTTCTGCTTTGGGGTCCTCGTACGGGGCCACATACCGAGGAAGTTGATTGTTGTCGCTCGTTGCAAAGAGATCTATCTGAAGTTCTGGGACTTGGTGAGAGATGAAGGAGAACGATCTTGCGTCTAGAGACCATTCCGACTCTATCGGGTTTGTCCGAGATAGAGCATCCGCTGTCACGTTGCGGAATCCTTGTAGGTGAACTGCAGACAGGTGCCACTTCTTCTTCTCCGCCAGACGGAAGATTGGGAGAAGCACCTGATTTATCTGGGGCGATCTTGAGCCTTGGCGATTGAGACAACGAACTACCACCGAGTTGTCTAGGGTTAGACGGATGTGGATCGAGGGCGGCGGGGATAACTTCTTTAGGGTTAGAAGGACCGCCATGGCCTCCAAGATGTTTATGTGGAACGTCTTGAACAGGGGAGACCAGGTGCCTTGAGCCTGTTTTTGGTGGGAGTGACCTCCCCAACCCTCCAGCGAAGCGTCCGTGTGGATGTTGAGTGATGGAGGAGGGTGTTGGAGAGGAATGGACCTTTTCAGGGCCTTTGCTTCTGACCACGGCTTTAGGAGAAGTCGCAGCCTGTTTGGAAGCCGTCTCTTGAGGTCTCTTCGAGCGATGGATGCCGAACGTCTCCAGACTCCCGCGGCATCCTTTAGCTGTGCGCGAAGCACTGGGTTTGTCACTGAGGCGAATTGTAGAGAGCCTAGAACTCGTTCCCGCTGGCGTCTTGAAATGCGTCTGGATTTCAGCAGTCGCTTGACAGACCCTGCTATTTCCTTCCTTTTCTTCTGGGGGATGGAAAGGCGGTGTGACTGAAGGTTCCAGTGGATTCCCAACCACTGGAACTTCTGAGCTGGAGAGAGGCGAGATTTTTTCTCGTTGATCTTGAATCCCAGGTGTTCTAGGTACTGGGTGACTTTGTTGCAAGATTTTACACAATCTTCGGGCGATGGAGCCCAGACTAGCCAGTCGTCGAGGTAGGCCATCACCTGGACGTTTCGTAGGCGGAGCTGTTGTACTATGGCATCCGCCAGTTTTGTGAAGATCCGAGGGGCCACGTTGAGGCCGAAGGGCATGGCCCGGAAGGCGTAGCTTTTCCTTTGGAGTCGAAATCCTAGGTAGGAGGAAGCGTGATGGTTCATTGGAACGTGCCAGTAGGCATCCGCCAGGTCTATGGAGACCGTGTAGGAACCTCGAGGCAGAAGGGTCCTTATCTGTTGAAGAGTCAGCATCTTGAACTTGTCGTTCGCTATGAACTTGTTGAGGAGGGATAAGTCCAGAATGACTCTGAGTTTGTCTGAGTCTTTCTTGGGGACACAAAACAGTCTCCCTTGGAACCTGGTGGGCTTTACCTTCCTTATCACCTTCTTGTTCAAGAGATCTAGGACATATTCTTCCAGAAGAGGGGTTGATTGTTGGAAGAATTGCTGGAAGATTGGGGGTGGTTGAGTCCAACTCCAGCCTAGACCCTTCTTGACGATGCTGTGTGCCCAGGGATCGAAGGTCCAACGATCCTGGAATTGGCGGAGTCTTCCTCCCACCGGAAGCACTTCATTGCTTCTGGTGTCCCGAGGGCTTGCTGCCTCGGCCGCTAGCTCCCTTTCCTCCTCTGCCTCTGGAGGGACGGCGAGAAGCGTCTTTGCTTGCACCTCTGTATGAGCGTCTACCTTTGGGACGAAAGGTAGTTGACTGTTGCTCGAAAGCAGGGTTGAAGACCGGTGACTGTGACAACACCGGTTGGGGGACCAATTGAAAGGTCTGTTGTGGTTGGGCAACCACTTGGGAGGTAGCGGGTCCCGGAAACTGACGTCTTTGTTGACGTTGCTGGGGTTTCTGTTTTTGGGATTTCCTCTTAGGTTGAGGTCCGTCGTCCTGAGAGGGTTTCCTTTTCCTGGACATGCCCCACTTGTGGAGAAGGTTCCTATTCTCCGTGGCGGCTCTGTCGGTGATTTCCTTCACGAGGTCAGAAGGAAAGAGGTGTTTACCCCAGATGTTGGAGGAAATCAGCCTCCGGGGTTCGTGTTTCACGGTGGCACCTGCAAACACGAATTCACGACAGGCTCTCCGAGCCTTTATGAAGTGGTACAAGTCCTTCATCACGGTCATCAGGTGGGATTTGGAGAGTACCATGTAGTGGTCTGGTACTCTGGTGTCACAGGCCATAATTTCAAGTTGGACTTGATGAGATAAGGATGCTTTGTCTCTTGCTCTCTACGCAACAGAACCTCCGACAGTTTTGGAAGTGCCTCACCGAACTGGCATTCAGCAATATCAGCTTCTAGCTTCCCGACTGAGAAGGTAAAGCGTACGTCCTTCCAGTATTCTTGGTCCAAGGGCAAGGTCAGAGATAAAGGCTTGCACTCCTCCAAGGAGGGGCATGGTTTCCCTGCCTCCATTGCCTTTAAGGCTGCCTTATATCCCTTTTCCAAGAAAGGAAAGGCTCTGGTAGTAGAGGCCACAAAGGCGGGCACCTTTGAGTTAGTGAAGCCCCTCTCTTTCATCGAGCTCGCTAGTAACGTCTGAGCTTTACTATGGTAAAAGACTATGACCTCCTTCGGCTCGGTCTCCTCCTTTGAGGCTGGTTCCTTCCGAAGACGGACATAGCAGTCCGGATAAGAATCTTTGTTGGGCCAAATTTCACTTCTTCCAGGGGAATCGCTCCCAGCTTTTCTGAGATCACGATCTTCCCGGTTGTCATTGGTATGTGTTTGGCATACCTCCAAGGAATGGTATCCTAGCACAAAGGAAGATCCTTCACGCTGAGCCGCTTCTGGGGCCCACGTGATGCTGCAAGTCTACGTATCTCCAGTTTCCTTGCAGCTTCCTTCTCATCATTCTTCCTTTGAATTTGTTGGATCATCTCAACAATGGAAGAAAGAGTCCTTCCCAGTTCATCTGGGATAGCAGATGATGTAGACGGAATAGGTTCTGGGTCCGGAACCGATGTAACCGACACTTCGTCAATTTCTTCCTCTTCTACTTGAGGAGCCTGGAACAGCTCCTCCTCCTGACCTTCTCCTAGAAGGTCCTTCTCAGTAGAATCGGACACCTCTGACATCCTATCGTCCAATTGGATGTCTTGAAGGGCGACTGAGACTTCAGAATCTACCGGATTCTGGGCAATTGGTATCTCCACATGAGGCTGGGGGATGATTCGGCATCGATGGCGTTGCAAACGACACTAGAAACGATGGCAAGTGACCCCAAGATCCAGGACATGTTCATGGTTGTGGCCAAAACCCATCTGGGCACAGTTACGAAGGATCTCTATAGCTTTATTAAAGCTAGGAGAGCCTGTAGAGAGTTCGTGTTCGCCTCGGCTGCGGTGAGACACGACCCGAGGAAACTGATTTTCTCTCGTATCTGGGATAAAGACCTCTTTTTCAATGAAGTGGTTAAAGAGGCAGTAGACAAGGCCGCCACAGAGAATAGGACCCTTCTCAAAAAGTGGGGCTTAGATCTCAAGAGGATGTCTTCTCTGGATGAGTGTCCCCAACCCAAGAGGAAGACAAAAAGGCCTAGGCCATCCTCTTGGCCGGCTAAACACTACCGACAGCAACAACAACAACTTCCTGTGACCGCAGTGCCTCAGATATTGGCACAACCTCCAACCACGTACAAGCTGGTACATCAACAAGTGGCGACACAGTCGCCAGTTTTTAACCCAGCCTTCGAAAGGCAGACTTCTTCCTTTTGTTCGAGAGCTAGAGGAACAGCCAGAGGTTCTGCTAGACGTCCTTCAAGAGGAAGGGGATACAGGGGAGGACACGGTCAAGGAGGCAAGGCCTCAGGTCCACAACAGCAGAAGTAAGATACTTTCAGTAGGAGGGAGACTACAGCTATTTAGGGATCGCTAGTCCTTCGATCCCTGGGCCCACAGCCTAATTAAAAACGGACTAGGTTGGAGCTGGAGCAGTCCTCCACCTCAATTTCCTCAATTCTTCCAACACTCATCCCCTGTTCTGGAAGAATATGTACGAGAACTCTTAGACAAAAGAGTAATCTGGAAAGTTAAGTCCATAAAATTCCAAGGAAGGCTGTTTTGTGTTCCAAAGAAGGATTCAGAAAAACTCAGAGTTATTCTAGACTTGTTGCCACTCAACAAGTTTATAGTGAACTACAAGTTCAGAATGCTCACGCTTCAGCACATAAGGACCCAACTGCCCCGAAGGGCATATACTGTCTCTATAGACTTGTCTGACGCTTATTGGCATGTTCCATTTAATCGTCACCTCTCCTCCTACATAGGCTTCAAGTTACAGAGAAAACATTACGCCTTCAGAGCCATGCCTTTAGGGCTAAACATAGCCCCAAGGATTTTCCCCAAGCTCACGAACGCAGCCGTCCATCAATTACGCCTAAAGGGGGTCCAAGTAGTAGCCTACTTGGACGACTGGCTGGTGTGGGCAGCATCCAAGACAGAATGCATGCAAGCTTCTAAGATAGTGATCCAATTCCTGGAACATCTGGGATTCAAGATCAACATCAAAAAGTCTCGTTTTTCTCTAGCTCAGAAATTTCAGTGGTTGGGGATCCACTGGAATTTGGAGTCACATCGGCTTTCCATTCCTAGTAAGAAGAGGAACGAAATAGCAGGATCTGTAAAGAGACTATTGAAATCCAAACGGATATCAAGACACGAACAGGAGAGAGTGCTGGGCTCTCTACAGTTTGCTTCGATAACATATCCAGTGCTAGGAGCACAGCTTAAGGATGCAACAGGAGTCTGGAGAAAATACGCATCAAACGCGCGAAGAGATCCAAGTGATGTTGGCCATATTCCGTTTGGCGGAAAGGAAGAAATGGCACCTGTCAGCAGTTCACATTCAAGGGTTCTGCAATTTGACAGCGGACGCTCTATCTAGGTTTACACCTATAGACAGAATGGTCCCCTGACGCAGGATCGTTCTCTTTCATCTCGAGTCAAGTCCCAGAGCTGTAGATAGACCTCTTTGCGAAGAAAGATAACAAGAAAATAGATCGTTACGTGTCCCCTTACGAGAATCCGTTAGCGGAGGCAGTGGACGCTATGTCCCTGGACTGGAACAGATGGTCCAGTATCTATCTGTTCCCTCAGCACAACCTCCTTTTGAAGGTCCTCGATAAGCTGAGATCCTTCAAAGGGAAAGCAGTAATTGTGGCCCACAAGTGGCCAAATAGCGTGTAGTTCCCTCTGGCATTAGAACTACGACTAAAATTCGTACCGCTACCGGATCCATCCCTTTCTCAGCGAGTACAGAAGTCGACTGTCTTCGCTCCATTACAGAAAACACGGAACCTACATCTCATGATTTTCTCTCCTTAACGATGAGAAAAAGATTCGGTGTTTAAAGTCAGTTTAGACTTGGAAGAAACCAGAAGACATTATGAGGCTTCAGGGAAGAAATAGCTATCATTTGTCAAGGCGAAGAAACCGAAAGAAATCCTGACAGATTCCTATTTATCATTCTTCATTCACCTTGATGAGCAAGGTCTAGCAGCCAACACAATTCTATTGCTCAAACCTGCCTTGACAAGTCAGATACCATATGCCTTACAGGTCGACCTTTCTAACGACGTTCTTAATGAACTAGCCCTCCAGCGCTTCCAAAGACCCTTTGCATGGTCATTAGATATGATTCCTCATTGTGTATAAATAGTGAACAATGAGGAATGTGCTTAGAAGGTTTTGAATTTAAGTTATATTTCTGTTTGTACTCGCTTTGGGGGCCAGAGTTATGAAATAGTGGCTCTCTCTAGAGAGGAAGGCCACGTCCAGTTCTTGGAGGGAGAACTGAATCTATTTCCAGACCCAACGTTTCTTACCAGGAACAAGCTACCCACCAACAGGTGGGGGTCCCTAGAGAATCTGCCCTCTGAAGGAAGATGCATCTCTATGTCCAATGGAGTGCCTAAAGGTCTATCTTCATAGAACTTCAGACTTTATGGGAGGACAGCTGTTTAGAAGAGAAACCCTGGGTTCAAAGTTACCTATAACTAAGGGCGAAATTCACCCGTGTTATTCGCAGAACGGATCCAGACAGTACACTCGTTAGTCATGATCCAAGGAAAGTTGCTTCTTCCATAAAATTTCTTTAATTATATGGACTTTGAACATCCTTGTTTGCACACCGGCTGGTAGTCATCCAAGGCGTTCCTTATGCACTATGCGAAGCAAGTGGAGCAACTTGTGAGATCTGTGGTAGCAGCAGGTAGAATTCTTTAACCTTCTGTTTCAAGTCTGCGAGGAACAGTGTAATTAATTTAGGACGATTAATTAAAAGGTAGGCGTGTAACCACTGTATGTTACCACAGGCTGAGGGATAGGCCACTAAAGTGTCCTTACGAACTGTTCCATTGACGTCGGTAATCTATATTCTATAGCATAATACGGACACTTGTGCCAAGCGTTTTTTTCGCGAGTGTATGTAAACAGTATACAGACTATATCATTATTATTAATAATTCAATTGAAGTGGCAAATCTGTTTCCTAGTAGATGAAACAATATTTTCTGTTGACTGTTTTTCTTTATGCTTTTACGCATATCATCCACATTTTATAAATTTTATAAATGTTGATCTGATATGTACGTTTATTAAATTTTAATAAACTAGTTCATAGTGAACCCTGCGTCTTATTCGCCCACACTTATTTTATTAGAAATGTACCGAGCATTAAGATTAAAATAAGGATATTTTTATCATGGTATGTCTTTCTAGACTGTTCCCTGATTCAAGCAAAAGTCTACTCACTCTAACCCTTCCTTGGAAGGGTTGACGTGGTACCCTAACGGGTTGGTGGCAAAGAGGCAAAATTTGTTTCTATGCGGATACAAACATTATCCAATAGTTTATAAGAGTAGTCACATTGGGGAAGGTATCACAAATTCATTCTGACATTGGTGACTCTTATACAAACTTTGCTTTATATTGTATAGGGCGAGACAACTATACAAGCTTGTCATTTTGTCATCCATAAATTTTTATGTACTCTTCGAGACTTTTTCCAGAGTCTAGTACGACTCTTCCCTGTAAGGGGTAGGAAGCACTAACATAGTTCATGCTTAGATGAAATGGTGTATGATGGTAACATCATAGGTCTCTAGGTCTAGACGGACCAGGAAAATACTTTCTTGAGAGTACGGCACTGATTGAGAATCCACAGATACAGTAATGCTCTGGTTAACTTCCATCAGGACGACATGGCCTGAGCCCAAAAAACGGATTTTGAGCGAAGCGAAAGATCTATTTTTGGGTGAGGTAGACATGTCATCCTGATAGACCCGCCCTTCCTTTTATTGTAAAAGGGCCTGTTGACCCCTTCCTATAGTACAGTATCTGAAGCACCTCATATATCGCTACAAGGAATAAAGAGGGCGCTACCGCCTTCATCAGATACACACTGGAAACGGAATAGGAGATATGCCTTATGAGCGGCTCTCTTTTCATTTTCGTTTCAAATTCTTGTCACTTTAACCCCTCCAAGCATTAATACTGTTCGAGGTAAAGATAGCTATGTGCCGTGTCAAGAATACGTCCTCTGATATTAAGCGATATTCCTGTGAGATTATTTAGGGATATTCGCTCCAAGAGTTAGAACTCTGGATACCTTAATGTAAAATTCTCTGGGAATATCACTGTAGTCAAATATACCCTAGAAAGCTACCTAATAGGAACTTCCATCAGGACGACATGGCTACCTCACCCAAAAATAGATTTTTCGCTTTGCTCAAAATCTGTTATATATATATATATATATATATATATATATATATATATATATATATATATATATATATATATATATATATATATATATATATATATATATATATATATATTGTAACATTATTGCTTTAATATTTCTAAATTATTTAAGTTTTTATAGATGTATAAGGTTGAATATACTGTAGAATTATTGTTTGTCTTTGCACTGGTGGTTATGTTAGTGGTTATAATGGACTAACGGCTGTTTTATATTTTCAAGTGGTGTTGGTTACGTGGCTGCGCTCCTGCGTGAACGGAGTTTTGGAGGGGCTTTTTTTGAGGATGGTTCCTTAGTGTGTTTCTGAGCCTCCAACATTTAAGGGCACGACTTTTGCTACTGGATTATATTTACTCCTCCCCATTGCAGAGCTACAGTGTGAAGCTATTTAGCTTTTTGGATATCCATTCTCTGCAGCAAGGATCCAGTTCATCTTAACATTTTGTTACTGCCCTTGGTTCAGTAAAAGCCAAGGGGACCTCTCTGTCCCAAGGTAATAATATTTATGCCTATTTAAGTATCGCGATCACGACTTGTCAGCTGACGTCATTACTGGAGCTTGTGAAAGCCTTTCAATCAAACCAGCCATCGTCCACTAGATAGGGATATTTAGTTTGTATTTGTTAGGTTGTTCTCACTTTTCGTTGGCCTTCTCCTTTCTGGACCCTCTCTCTATTTAGTATGCATGTGTTGCTGACCTTTCCGTAATTGTATAATTGTTTTCTTTTACAGGGAGTTAAGATTGAGTGTGTATCATTTATTAATGTATTATTGAGGTTCAGGTGTTATTTCTGTCTAAATATTATGTATTAAAATTAAGGAGATTTTTGTGGTATTTTCTTTGTCCCCTTGAGTTGACTTTGCACTCGTATTAATGTTTGGATACTATTCCACCTTTAGTGGACTTAGTACGTTATGGTGGTGAATACTATTTGATAAGTGTAGTGTTTTGTGTGGTGGTCAAAGCCAGCCATCACAAGTGGCGACCGTGGCAGGATATTTCGTTCCTGAGTATTCACCAGTGTTTGTGCAAAGTTAATTCTTGGGGTAATTTTTCAGGCTGTGTATTTTCACCTCCTCGGTGTTGTTTTGTGCAAATTTAGTATTTTGTTTGAATAAGTAATCATGGTTGTTAACGTACTAGAACTCCTTGGAGGAGAGGGATGGCAAGAGAGGTTGGCAGAGTTAAATAGGGAAGACTTGGAAATTGTAGCAGAACATTTTGAATTGGAATATGATGTGTCCTTAAGAAAGGGTGTATTGCTATTGCTCATTTATGATTATGTTAAAACTGTAAAGACAGGTGGGGAACAAGAGGTGAAACCGGATGAAGTAGTGTCTATAGAAATTTTGGATAAGCAGATTGTCCTGAGACAAATGGAATTTGAAATGGAAAAGTTTAAGGCAGGGGAAAGAGAAAAAGAGAGGCAGCATGAGATTGCCATGAGAAACCCAGGTTCTTTTTCCCCCGCCCATTCCCCAAATAGGTTAGTAACTCCTGCTATCAATTTATCGCAGGCTCTCAAATTTGTACCTAAATTTGAAGAAAATAATGTAGCAGAATTTTTTGTATCGTTTGAGAGGATTGCTGCAAGGTTGGAGTGGCCCCAAGAGTATTGGACCACTCTTATACAAAGTAAATTGCTTGGAAGAGCTCAGAGGGTATATGTAACGCTGGAGGAGGATCTATCAGCAGATTATGAGAGTGTGAAGGCTATTGTCTTGAAGGCCTATGAGTTAGTCCCTGAAGCTTATAGGCAACGCTTCCGAGACTTAGAAAAATGTAGGGAACAAACTTTTGTTGAATTTGCCAGGGCGAAGGAACAGTATGCTAGCGATTGGTTTAAGTCCAAGGAGGTGGGAGATTTTGAGAAATTGAAGGAGTTAATGTTGGTGGAGGAGTTTAAGAGGTGTGTCCCGGATAAGCTGAAGGTCCACCTCGAAGAGTTAAAACTCGAGACTGTTCAGGAGGTAGCCATCGCTAGTGACGAATATTGCTTGTCTCATAAGAGTGAGTTAGGGGGAGTAACGACAAAGGTGAATTCTGGTTGGGTTAAGATGGGTAGGAATAATAATGCTAATCCTAATAATAATGCCAAGGTGTTCAGTAGAAATGATCAGGGAAGTAATAATAATCAGGGTAATGCTAATAATAATTTTTCTCCTAACAGAGGCAATAGGCCAAATATATACAATCCAGAGAAATTGAAAACATTGACTTGCTTCTTTTGCAATAAGAAGGGGCACGTAAAGAGTATGTGTTATGCGTTTAGAAAATCTCTAAATGCTAATGTTAGGCCAGTGATGGGCGTGGAAGAGAGAGAGAGAGAACCTACCCCGACAACATCCGCTGATCAATGACTACCTGGTTGTTTTGACAGATATTTGTCCTTCGGTAGTGTCTCCTTCGCCAATTCGTCCAAGAAAAGACGAGTGCATATTTTGCGTGATACCGGTGCAGCTCAGTCTTTGATACTAAGGGAGGCATTACCTTGTAATTTTGTACCCAAAAGTGGGGAATTTGTGTTATTGGCTGGTTTTCCTGATTCCGTAAAGTCATATGCTATTGAAAATTTTAATTTAATCTCCCCTTCCTTTGCAGGAGATTTGAAATTGGCCATAGTTGATAAATTCCCGGTTAAGGAGGTTGATGTTGTGTTAGGGAATGATGTGGCTATGAAGAATAATAATTGTCCGATATTGATAAACCCTGATAGTGAAGTAGCAGCAGTTACTCGTTCTAGTGCTAGAATTGTTGACGCTGCAGAGTCAACAATTGATGTAGATTTAAGTAGTTTAGATCGTAGTGATAGCCTAGCTGTAGATCTTGGAATGTTAACGGACAAGTTAAATTGGACCACTGAAGAGCTAATCAAAGCCCAGAAAAAGGAGTTTCGGGAACTCCCTATCGAGTCAGGGGAGGTGTCTGATATGACTGGTCCCAAATTTAAGATATTTAATAATATTTTATATAGGTTGAGTAGGCCTATTGGGGTGGATAATGTTGATTATGAAATTGTGAAACAGATAATGGTTCCTTTTGGTTACAGGAAGGAGTTAATGTCATTGGCGCACGAAAGTGGTCTGGCCGGCCATTTTGGAATTCATAAAACTTCTTGCAAATTGTTAGGGAATTATTATTGGCCGAAGTTGAAGGCAGATGTAAAGAAGTTTGTCAATAGTAGTGATGTGTGCCAGAGGGTCGGTAAACCCAATCAGCGGATTCCAAAATCGCCTCTATGTCCTATTCTCGTAGTTTCCGAACCTTTTAAGGAAGTCATTATTGATGTGGTTGGACCATTACCGAAGACGCGTAGTGGTAATGAGTATATTTTGACAATCATGGATAGGATGTCTCGATATCCCGAGGCAATACCACTACGTACAATAAAAAGTGTTAAAATTGTAGATGTACTAATTGACTTTTTTACCAGGTTTGGGATGCCTAAGATTATTCAATCGGATTGTGGTTCTAATTTTGTTAGCAGGTATTTCAGAGATAAAATGGCAGAGTTAAATATAAAACATGTTTCCTCTTCTCCATATCATCCGGAAAGCCAGGGAGCTCTGGAGAGATTTCATCAGACCCTGAAATCCATGGTAAAGAAATATTGTTTGATTAATGGTTCTGAATGGGATAAGGAATTACCTTATTTGTTGTTCGCTTTTCGTTCTGTCCCAAGTCAGTCTTTAGGTTTTTCGCCTTTCAGCCTTGTGTTTGGCCATTGTGTTCGAGGTCCTCTTGATGTGGTTCGTGAGTCTTGGGAGGGAGACGTCCCTGAGGTTAATTTACTGGATTATGTGTCTAATCTAGGCGATAAATTAACCAAGGCTTGGAAATTTGCGGGTGAAAACTTATTATGTAGCCAAAAAAGAATGAAGTTTTTCTTTGATAGGAGGTCCAAGGCACGCGACTTTGCGGTAGGCGATAAAGTATTGGTTTTGTTACCCTTCCCAGGGAATCCATTGAAAGCTTCTTTTTCAGGTCCTTAGAAAATTTTGAAAAAAGTAAGTGAAGTTAACTATTTAGTGGAGACACCTCAAAGAAGGAAACCTTTTCAACTGTGTCATGTAAATATGTTGAAAGCTTATATGGAACGGGAAAAAGTCATTCCTGTGGCAACTTTTGGGAACACGGTAGATTCTGAGAACAATAACCATTTTTCTTTTTCAGAGGGGGGAGGTATTGATGATAATTGTTTTAATGGATGTGAATGGCGGTCGGATAATAGAAAGTCTTTGGAAAAATTTTCGGGAGTAATTTCACATTTAGGTAAGGAAGAACAAAGGTCTTTGAAAAATTTAGTATCTAATTACAAAGAATTATTTTCGGATGTACCGGGTAGGACTTCGGTTCTTGAACATGATGTAGAGGTAGGTAGCGCCACTCCTGTGAAACAATCTCCTTACAGGTTGAATCCCTTCAAAAATGAGGTTGTAGCAAAAGAAGTGGATTATATGCTAAAACATGACTTAATTGAACCTAGTCAAAGTCCTTGGTCATCACCTGTTGTATTGGTCAAGAAATCCGATGGTGATTTCAGGTTATGTTTTGATTACCGTAAGTTGAATGAGTTATCTAAATCTGATTGTTATCCATTACCTCGAATTGAGGATTGTATTGATCGAATGGGGAAGGCCAAATACATTAGCAAATTCGATTTGTTGAAAGGTTATTGGCAAGTTCCTCTTTCAAAGCGGGCAAGGGCCCTGTCTGCTTTTGTAACCCC
>NC_090754.1:49857334-49879834 GCF_036898095.1 Palaemon carinicauda
GTACAGTTCTGCGGGTCCCAAAACTTCAGATCGCCTTTCTTGTTGGCGCAAGGGGCGTGAGTCCTACACGCCATGTGCCCATAGAGTGCGAGCGCTTCACTCCACAGAAGCCGTGGTCGCACTTCACGTACTCCTCCTGTAGAGAAAGAGGAACATGAGTACGGGGGAGTCATAAGAATGACTTATATTCTAAAGTTAAATATTAAAGGATTAATCTTTAACTTAATTTTAAGTGATATAAACATTGTGATGTATTTGAGAGTGGGCGGAAATGAAGGAGATAGACTCATACTCCGTGTAACCCCGCCCGGCTGGTTACCGTAACCTTATCCATAGGCAATTTGTTGTGACCAAGGGCACAAGGCAGAATTCTTACTAGATTGCCAGAGTAGGAATTGCCAAGGATATAAAACTGGGACTGAGACCACTCAGACCATAGAATTGGGAATGTAGACGATCCCATAGGCTAACGGTTTCCGGCAACCAGCCGTGCTAGGATACACACAGCATGCTGGAAATTTGGGATATGCAAGAAGACAGCATGGTTATTAATAGAACGGTAAGACAATACCTATCTATTTATGTAGTCAAACCATCTGGTTGCAATGTAGGGCTATCAGCATGAGTGATAGCTAGGAGAAGGGGTGCATGTCGCTTTGACGCCTCCGGAAGGCTCCGGCAGACCGACGGCACGCCGGAGGCCGCTCCAGCAGAGTTTCTGGCATTAGGGAAGACAAATAAGGAAGTCAGGAGAAATGCCAGGATGGCGGCCCCCCGGCACAACGGCGGCACGCCGGCGGGTGACAGGGACAAGGATCGAACGCTAGCCCCTTCTAATGAAAGGCCAGGTCGAAACCTGGCCCGGAAATTGGGTAAAACTCGCTGGTAAGAGACTGATGTCTCGCCAGGTAAATCCTCGGACAGCTGTTAGCGTCAGGTTCCAATTTCTTTATGGGGCTCTCGTGGCATGGATTGTTTCAACCTGGCCTTTCATTAGAAGGGGCTAGCGTTCGATCCCAAGTATGAGGTAGAAATTTATTTCTATTTGAAACACGATGTTGTGTTGGATATTTATCCATATTGACTCATTAGGGGTAATTTGAATGAATTACTACCAATTGTGTCACGTGGTGGCCCGGAAATTGGGTAAACTCGCTGGTAAGAGACTGATGTCTCGCCAGGTAAATCCTTGGACAGCTGTTAGCGTCAGGTTCCAATTTCTTTATGGGCTCTCGTGGCATGGTTGGTTTCGACCTGGCCTTTCATTATATTAGAAGGGGCTAGCGTTCGATCCCAAGTATGAGGAGAAATTTATTTCTATTTGAACACGATGTTGTGTTGATATTTATCCATATTGTACTCATTAGGGGTAATTTGAATGAATTACTACCAATTGTGTCACGTGGTGGCCCGGAAATTGGGTAAAACTCGCTGGTAAGAGACTGATGTCTCAGCCAGGTAAATCCTCGGACAGCTGTTAGCGTCAGGTTCAATTTCTTTATGGGCTCTCGTGGCATGGTTGGATTCGACCTGGCCTTTCATTAGAAGGGGCTAGCGTTCGATCCCAAGTATGAGGTAGAAATTTATTTCTATTTGAACATGATGTTGTGTTGATATTTATCCATATTGACTCATTAGGGGTAATTGAATGAATTACTACCAATTGTGTCACGTGGTGGCCCGGAAATTGGGTAAAACTCGCTGGTAAGAGACTGATGTCTCGCCAGGTAAATCCTCGGACAGCTGTTAGCGTCAGTTCCAATTTCTATATGGCTCTCGTGGCATGGTTGGTTTCGACCTGGCCTTTCATTAGAAGGGGCTAGCGTTCGATCCCAAGTATGAGGGTAGAAATTTATTTCTATTTGAACACGATGTTGTGTTGATATTTATCCATATTGATTCATTAGGGGTAATTTGAATGAATTACTACAATTGTGTCACGTGGTGGCCGGAAATTGGGTAAAACTCGCTAGTAAAAGACTGATGTCTCGCCAGGTAAATCCTCGGACAGCTGTTAGCGTCAGGTTCCATTTTCTTTATGGGCTCTCGTGGCATGGTTGGTTTCGACCTGGCCTTTCATTAGAAGGGGCTAGCGTTCGATCCCAAGTATGAGGTAGAAATTTATTTCTATTTGAACACGATGTTGTGTTGATATTTATCCATATTGACTCATTAGGGGTAATTTGAATGAATTACTACCAATTGTGTCACGTGGTGGCCCGGAAATTGGGTAAAACTCGCTGGTAAGAGACTGATGTCTCGCCAAGGTAAATCCTCGGACAGCTGTTAGCGTCAGTTCCAATTTCTTTATGGGCTCTCGAGGCATGGTTGGTTTCGACCTGGCCTTTCATTAGAAGGGGCTAGCGTTCGATCCCGAATATGAGGTAGAAATTTATTTCTATTTGAACACGATGTTGTGTTGATATTTATCCATATTGACTCATTAGGGGTAATTTGAATGAATTACTACCATTTGTGTCACGTGGTTGGCCCGGAAATTGGGTAAAAACTCGCTGGTAAGAGACTGATGTCTCGCCAGGTAAATCCTCGGACAGCTGTTAGCGTCAGGTTCCAATTTCTTTATGGGCTCTCGTGGCATGGTTGGTTTCGACCTGGCCTTTCATTAGAAGGGGCTAGCGTTCGATCCCAAGTATGAGGTAGAAATTTATTTCTATTTGAACACGATGTTGTGTTGATATTTATCCATATTGACTCATTAGGGGTAATTTGAATGAATTACTACAATTGTGTCACGTGGTGGCCCGGAAATTGGGTAAAACTCGCTGGTAAGAGACTGATGTCTCGCCAGGTAAATCCTCGGACAGCTGTGAGCGTCAGGTTCCAATTTCTTTATGGGCTCTCGTGGACAGGGTTGGTTTCGACCTGGCCTTTCATTAGAAGGGGCTAGCGTTCGATCCCAAGTATGAGGTAGAAATTTATTTACTATTTGAACACGATGTTGTGTTGATATTTATCCATATTGACTCATTAGGGGTAATTTTGAATGAATTACTACCAATGTGTCACGTGGTGGCCCGGAAATTGGGTAAACTCGCTGGTAAGAGACTGATGTCTCGCCAGATAAATCCTCGGACAGCTGTTAGCGTCAGGTTCCAATTTCTTTATGGGCTCTCGTGGCATGGTTGGTTTCGACCTGGCCTTTCATTAGAAGGGGCTAGCGTTCGATCCCAAGTATGAGGTAGAAATATATATATATATATATATATATATACATACATATACATATATATACATATACATATATATATATACATATATATACATATATATATACATAGATTTATATATATATATATATATATATATTCATAATACATATATATATACATACATATATATACATATATATATATATATATATATATTTATATATACATATATATACATACATATATGATAATATATACATACATATATATATGTATATATAAATATATATATATATATATATATAGTATATATATAAAGAAAGAAATATATCCATTAAGTTGAAAATTAGGCTATTAAGAGCAATAGTAATCCCCACAGTGATACACAGTGCTGAATGCTGGATACTGAAAAAGAGAGAAGAGAAAAAGTTATTAGCCTTTTGAAATGAAATGTCTGAGAAGAATCTGTGTGTAAGATGGGAGGACAGAATTACGAACGAGAGAGTGAGAGAAATAGCTGGTGTTGAGGACACAATTCTGATTAGAGTGGAAGATATTCAGAGGAGATGGTTTGGGCTTGTACAGAGGATGGAACAGGACAGATGGCCAAAGATAGTGCTTCATGGTCGAGTGACCGGAAATAGACCGAGCGGACGACCAAGAGATACATGGGTGAAAACCTTAAAGAAAGCAAATAGAGGCGAGACATTTAGCAGCTGCAGAGAGGGCATTGGATAGGAGTCTCTGGAGAGAATGGCGATATCAGATGCAGGACCCAACCCGGAGAATTCCGGACGGGATTTAGTGAATGAGATATATATATATATATATATATATGTATATATATATATATATATATATGTATATATATATATATATATATGTATGTATATATTATATTTATATATATTATATATATATATATGCATATATATATATATATATATACATACATATATATTTTATATATATATATATATATATATATTATTTATATATATACATAGATATATATATTTATATCTATATATTCATATATATATATATAAATATATATATATATATATTTATATATATATATATATATATATATTTATATACACACATATATATACATATATATATATATATATATATATGTATATATATATTCATATATATGTATATATATATATATATATATATTTATATTTATATATATGTAAATATATATATATATATATATATATTTATTTATATGTAAATATATATACATATATATATATATATATATATACATACATATATATATACATACATATATATATATAAATATATATATATAATATATATATATATATATATATATTTTTATATTTATATATATGTAAATATATATACACATATAAATATATATATATATATATATATATGTGTGTATATATATGTATATATATACATATATATATATATATATGCATATATATATATATATATATATATATATTATATGTGTGTATATATATATATATATATATACATTATTATTATTATTATTGTTATTATTACTATCCAAGCTACAACCCTAATTGGAAATGCAAGATGGTATAAGCCCAGGGGCTCCAATAGGGAAAAATAGCCCAGTGAGGAAAGGAAATAAGGAAATAAATAACTGAAAAGAACAAATTAACAATAAATCATTCTAAAAAAAGTAATGTCAAATGATATATGTCATATATAAACTATTAACAACGTCAAAAACAAATATGTCATATATAAACTATAAAAAGACTCATGTCTGCCTGGTCAACAAAAAAGAATTTCCTCCAACTATGAACTTTTGAAGTTCTACTGATACAACAACCCGATTAGGAAGATCATTCCACAACTTGGTAACAGCTGGAATAAAACTTCTAGAGTACTGTGTAGTATTGAGTCTTATGATGGAGAAGGTCTGGCTATTAGAATTAACTGCCTGCCTAGTATTACGAACAGGATAGAAATGTCCAGGGAGATCTGAATGTAAAGGATGGTCAGAGTTATGAAAAGTCTTATGCAGCATGCATAATGAACTAATTGAACGACGGTGCCAGAGATTAATATCTAGATCAGGAATAAGAAATTTAATAGACTGTAAGTTTCTGCCCACCAAATTAAGATGAGAATCAGCAGCTGAAGACCAGACATGAGAACATACTCAAAACAAGGTAGAATAAAAGAATTAAAACACTTCTTCAGAATAGATTGATCACCGAATATCTTAAAAGACTCTCAATAAGCCATTTTTTTTGTGCAATTGAAGAAGACACAGACCTTATATGTTTCTCAAAAGTAAAGTTGCTGTCGAGAATCACACCTAAAATTTTGAAAGAGTCATACAAATTTAAAGAAACATTATCAATACTGAGATCCGGATGTTGAGGAGCCACCGTCCTTGACCTACTTACAATCATACTTTGAGTTTTGTTAGGATTCAAACTTCATACCCCATAATTTGCACCATGCACTAATTTTAGCTAAATCTCTATTAAGGGATTAACCAACCCCAGATCTACATTCAGGGGATGGAATTGATGCAAAGAGAGTAGCATGATCTGCATATGCAACAAGCTTATTTTCTAGGCCAAACCACATGTCATGTGTATATAGTATGAAAAGTAATGGGCCAAGAACACTACCCTGTGGAACACCGGATATCACATTCCTATACTCACTATGGTGCCCATCAACAACAACTCTTTGAGATCTACTACTTAAAAAAATCAATAATAATGCTAAGAAACGACCCACCCACTCCCAACTGTTTGAGTTTGAAAATAAGGGCCTCATGATTAACACGGTCAAAGGCAGCACTAAAATCAAGGCCAATCATAACGAACTTCCCGACCACATATACATATATATGTATATATATAAATATATATATATATATAATATATATATATATACATATATATATATATATATATATATATATATCAGCTTTTCATCAATCTTTCTGTAATCTCATCTATTACACTCCGCAGGTCTTCATAGTATTCCATCTTTCAATTCTTCTTAGGCATCATTTGTTGATGCATAGCACACTATAATGCTCATATTGCACTGCTTTGATTTGAGCTTTCCAAGTAACAATCTGCTATTATGGCTCTCCACTCAGTTATTACTTTCTCCGCTCCTGGTGTCATCGTCATTCTAACCCCTTCTCTTCCAACAATGATATCCAAATTATACTTCATAAATTCATTCACCACTTGCTCTATCTTTCCAATATGACTTAGGGTTCTAATTATACAATTAGAAATTCTGAATTTTTCTTTAGTATATATAAACAGGGAGATTTCTAGTACCCAGCTACAACTGGGACTAGGGGCCATTCTGCCATTTTCGCTTTCCATAGACTGACTAAATCCATAGAGGATTTTTTAGCTAGATTCATCAAAGGATAGCTAGTTCCTTGCTCTGTGGAGTGCCTAACTAAATAAGGCAAGTGACCCTCGCCTGTCCAAACTAGTTATTGTAAGTGCGACCACCAGGCATCACGAGTAATAGCCTGTTTGTCCATCTAACTAAACCCAGTCCATTACCCTGCTGATAGTGACTTCATCAAGATTTAAAGAAGATTTTCCTCCACACGCAAAGCTCTCATTACTTCACCATGTTATAGGTGGTATATCATATATATATATCTATATATATGTATTATATACATATATGTTATTCTTTATATATTTATATATATACATATATGTATATATATATATATATATATATATATATTTATACATACATATATATTTATGTTTATATATATATACATACATATATATATATATATATATATATTTATATATATATATATATATATAAATATATATATATATATATATATATACATATATATATATATATATATATATATCGTCGTTGTCGTCGGCGCCCACTCGTGTCCGAGTAATTGCGTTCTGTCGTTAGCCATCAGCTTCTTTGGGGTGGGTGCTTATGTCTGATGTGGCTGTCAAGTCCTAGTCTGTGGTGAAAGATTCGCGGACAGTGTTCACAAGGGTGGGTAGGTGGTGGGCCGGGCTGTTCTAATCGCTCTCTCCTTCTTCTCCTCCTAGCCTCCTCATTTTGTCTCCTCCTCTCCTTGAAGTCCACGGTGCCATTGTATACTGTACTCCTCCAGGTTTTCCTGTCCCTGGCTGTTTCTTCCTATGAGGAAGGATCGATATCAGTTAGAGCAGGTGCGCTTTAGTTGATCTTTATAGTGCATTTTCGGGGCTCCTTGTGGTCTGGTGCCCTGGGTCAGTTCTCCGTATAATATCTCTTTGGGAGCCTAGATGGATCCATCCTATGCACGTGTCCTATCCAGCGGAGGCGTTGCGGATGATGGTGGCCTCCACGCTGGTCAGCGAGGCACGTTTTAAGACTTCAATGTTGGTGGTGTGGCTCTCCCAGGTGATTTTTAAGATCTGCCTGTTTCCTTTGTTGGAAGCGTTCTAGGCTTTTAATATCGCTTCTATATAGCGTCCATGTTTCACATGCATACAGGGAGCGTGGAGAGGACTACTGCCCTGAACACCATTATTTTGGTGGTCCATTGTCAGTGCGTGGTTGTTAAATACGTGGCAGTTGAGTCGGCCAAAGGCGGAGTGGGCTGCCCTGATCCTGTTCTCCACGTCCTTTTTGCTTGTGGAGCTGATGTTAGGATGCTCCCTAGGTAGGAGAACTGGTCCACCTGTTCTAACGGTTGGTCATTCACTGTGGTATTGAAGTTTATATATATATATATTATATATATATATATATAATTATATATATACTATATATATATTATATATGTATATATATATATGATATATATATATATATAATATATATATATAACAGATTTTGAGCAAAGCGAAAAATCTATTTTTGGTGAGGTAGCCATGTCGTCCTGATGGAAGTTCCTATTAGGTAGCTTTCTAGGGTATATTTGACTACAGTGATATTCCCAGAGAATTTTACATTAAGGTATCCAGAGTTCTAACTCCTGGAGCGAATATCCCTAAATAATCTCACAGGAATATCGCTTAATATCAGAGGACGTATTCTTGACACGGCACAGCTATCTTTACCCCAAACAGTATTAATGCTTCGAGGGGTTAAAGTGACAAGAATTTGAAACGAAAATGAAAAGAGAGCCGCTCATAAGGCATATCTCCTATTCCGTTTCCAGTGTGTATCTGATGAAGGCGGTAGCGCCCTCTTTATTCCTTGTAGCGATATATTAGGTGCTTCAGATACTGTTCTATAGGAAGGGGTCAACAGGCCCTTTTACAATAAAAGGAAGGGCGGGTCTATCAGGATGACATGTCTACCTCACCCAAAAATAGATCTTTCGCTTCGCTCAAAATCCGTTTTTTGGGCTCAGGCCATGTCGTCCTGATGGAAGTTAACCAGAGCATTACTGTATCTGTGGATTCTTAATCAGTGCCGTACTCTCAAGAAAGTATTTTCCTGGTCTGTCTAGACCTAGAGACCTATGATGTTACCATCATACACCATTTCATCTAAGCATGAACTATGTTAGTGCTTCCTGCCCCTTACAGGGAAGAGTCGTACTAGACTCTGGAAAAAGTCTCAAAGAGTACATAAAAATTTATGGATGACAAAATGACAAGCTTGTATAGTTGTCTCGCCCTATACAATATAAAGCAAAGTTTGTATAAGAGTCACCAATGTCAGAATGAATTTGTGATACCTTCCCCAATGTGACTACTCTTATAAACTATTGGATAATGTTTGTATCCGCATAGAAACAAATTTTGCCTCTTTGCCACCAACCCGTTAGGGTACCACGTCAACCCTTCCAAGGAAGGGTTAGAGTGAGTAGACTTTTGCTTGAATCAGGGAACAGTCTAGAAAGACATACCATGATAAAAATATCCTTATTTTAATCTTAATGCTCAGTACATTTCTAATAAAATAAGTGTGGGCGAATAAGACGCAGGATTCACTATGAACTAGTTTATTAAAATTTAATAAACGTACATATCAGATCAACATTTATAAAATCTATAAAATGTGGATGATATGCGTAAAAGCATAAAGAAAAACAGTCAACAGAAAATATTGTTTCATCTACTAGGAAACAGATTTGCCACTTCAATTGAATTATTAATAATAATGATATAGTCTGTATACTGTTTACATACACTCGCGTAAAAAACGCTTGGCACAATTGTCCGTATTATGCTATAGATTACCGACGTCAATGGAACAGTTCGTAAGGACACTTTAGTGGCCTATCCCTCAGCCTGTAGTAACATACAGTGGTTACACGCCTACCTTTTAATTAATCGTCAGAAATTAATTACACTGTTCCTCGCAGACTTGAAACAGAAGGTTAAAGAATTCTACCTGCTGCTACCACAGATCTCACAAGTTGCTCCACTTGCTTCGCATAGTGCATAAGGAACGCCTTGGATGACTACCAGCCGGTGTGCAAACAAGGATGTTCAAAGTCCATATAATTAAAGAAATTTTATGGAAGAGGCAACTTTCCTTGGATCATGACTAACGAGTGTACTGTCTGGATCCGTTCTGCGAATAACACGGGTGAATTTCACCCTTAGTTATAGGTAACTTTGAACCCAGGGTTTCTCTTCTAAACAGCTGTCCTCCCATAAAGTCTGAAGTTCTATGAAGATAGACCTTTAGGCACTCCATTAGACATAGAGATGCATCTTCCTTCAGAGGGCAGATTCTCTAGGGACCCCCACCTGTTGGTGGGTAGCTTGTTCCTGGTAAGAAACGTTGGGTCTGGAAATAGATTCAGTCCTCCCTCCAAGAACTGGACGTGGCCTTCCTCTCTAGAGAGAGCCACTATTTCATAACTCTGGCCCCCAAAGCGAGTACAAACAGAAATATAACTTAAATTCAAAACCTTCTAAGCACATTCCTCATTGTTCACTATTTATACACAATGAGGAATCATATCTAATGACCATGCAAAGGGTCTTTGGAAGCGCTGGAGGGCTAGTTCATTAAGAACGTCGTTAGAAAGGTCGACCTGTAAGGCATATGGTATCTGACTTGTCAAGGCAGGTTTGAGCAATAGAATTGTGTTGGCTGCTAAACCTTGCTCATCAAGGTGAATGAAGAATGATAAATAGGAATCTGTCAGGATTTCTTTCGGTTTCTTCGCCTTGACAAAGGATAGCTATTTCTTCCCTGAAGCCTCATAATGTCTTCTGGTTTCTTCCAAGTCTAAACTGACTTTAAACACCGAATCTTTTTCTCATCGTTAAGGAGAGAAAATCATGAGATGTAGGTTCCGTGTTTTCTGTAATGGAGCGAAGACAGTCGACTTCTGTACTCGCTGAGACAGGGATGGATCCGGTACCGGTACGAATTTTAGTCGTAGTTCTAATGCCAGAGGGAACTACACGCTATTTGGCCACTTGTGGGCCACAATTACTGCTTTCCCTTTGAAGGATCTCAGCTTATCGAGGACCTTCAAAAGGAGGTTGTGCTGAGGGAACAGATAGATACTGGACCATCTGTTCCAGTCCAGGGACATAGCGTCCACTGCCTCCGCTAACGGATCCTCGTAAGGGGACACGTAACGATCTATTTTCTTGTTATCTTTCTTCGCAAAGAGGTCTATCTACAGCTCTGGGACTTAACTCGAGATGAAAGAGAACGATCCTGCGTCAGGGGACCATTCTGACTCTATAGGTGTAAACCTAGATAGAGCGTCCGCTGTCAAATTGCGGAACCCTTGAATGTGAACTGCTGACAGGTGCCATTTCTTCCTTTCCGCTAAACGGAATATGGCCAACATCACTTGGATCTCTTCGCGCGTTTGATGCGTATTTTCTCCAGACTCCTGTTGCATCCTTAAGCTGTGCTCCTAGCACTGGATATGTTATCGAAGCAAACTGTAGAGAGCCCAGCACTCTCTCCTGTTCGTGTCTTGATATCTGTTTGGATTTCAATAGTCTCTTTACAGATCCTGCTATTTCGTTCCTCTTCTTACTAGGAATGGAAAGCCAATGTGACTCCAAATTCCAGTGGATCCCCAACCACTGAAATTTCTGAGCTAGAGAAAAACGAGACTTTTTGATGTTGATCTTGAATCCCAGATGTTCCAGGAATTGGATCACTATCTTAGAAGCTTGCATGCATTCTGTCCTGGATGCTGCCCACTCCAGCCAGTCGTCCAAGTAGGCTACTACTTGGACCCCCTTTAGGCGTAATTGATGGACGGCTGCGTTCGTGAGCTTGGGGAAAATCCTTGGGGCTATGTTTAGCCCTAAAGGCATGGCTCTGAAGGCGTAATGTTTTCTCTGTAACTTGAAGCCTATGTAGGAGGAGAGGTGACGATTAAATGGAACATGCCAATAAGCGTCAGACAAGTCTATAGAGACAGTATATGCCCTTCGGGGCAGTTGGGTCCTTATGTGCTGAAGCGTGAGCATTCTGAACTTGTAGTTCACTATAAACTTGTTGAGTGGCGACAAGTCTAGAATAACTCTGAGTTTTTCTGAATCCTTCTTTGGAACACAAAACAGCCTTCCTTGGAATTTTATGGACTTAACTTTCCAGATTACTCTTTAGTCTAAGAGTTCTCGGACATATTCTTCCAGAACAGGGGATGAGTGTTGGAAGAATTGAGGAAATTGAGGTGGAGGACTGCTCCAGCTCCAACCTAGTCCGTTTTTAATTAGGCTGTAGGCCCAGGGATAGAAGGACTAGCGATCCCTAAATAGCTGTAGTCTCCCTCCTACTGAAAGTATCTTACTTCTGCTGTTGTGGACCTGAGGCCTTGCCTCCTTAACCGTGTCCTCCCCTGTATCCCCTTCCTCTTGAAGGACGTCTAGCAGAACCTCTGGCTGTTCCTCTAGCTCTCGAACAAAAGGAAGAAGTCTGCCTTTCGAAGGCTGGGTTAAAAACTGGCGACTGTGTCGCCACTTGTTGATGTACCAGCTTGTACGTGGTTGGAGGTTGTGCCAATATCTGAGGCACTGTGGTCACAGGAAGTTGTTGTTGTTGCTGTCGGTAGTGTTTAGCCGGCCAAGAGGATGGCCTAGGCCTTTTTGTCTTCCTCTTGGGTTGGGGACACTCATCCAGAGAAGACATCCTCTTGAGATCTAAGCCCCACTTTTTGAGAAGGGTCCTATTCTCTGTGGCGTCCTTGTCTACTGCCTCTTTAACCACTTCATTGGAAAAGAGGTCTTTATCCCAAATACGAGAGGAAATCAGTTTCCTCGGGTCGTGTCTCACCGCAGCCGAGGCGAACACGAACTCTCTACAGGCTCTCCTAGCTTTAATAAAGCTATAGAGATCCTTCGTAACTGTGCCCAGATGGGTTTCGGCCACAACCATGAACATGTCCTGGATCTTGGGGTCACTTGCCATCGTTTCTAGTGTCGTTTGCAACGCCATCGATGCCGCAAGTCTTTCCTTTGTCTCTTGCTCTCTACGCAACAGAACCTCCGACAGTTTTGGAAGTGCCTCACCGAACTGGCATTCAGCAATATCAGCTTCTAGCTTCCCGACTGAGAAGGTAAAGCGTACGTCCTTCCAGTATTCTTGGTCCAAGGGCAAGGTCAGAGATAAAGGCTTGCACTCCTCCAAGGAGGGGCATGGTTTCCCTGCCTCCATTGCCTTTAAGGCTGCCTTATATCCCTTTTCCAAGAAAGGAAAGGCTCTGGTAGTAGAGGCCACAAAGGCGGGCACCTTTGAGTTAGTGAAGCCCCTCTCTTTCATCGAGCTCGCTAGTAACGTCTGAGCTTTACTATGGTAAAAGACTATGACCTCCTTCGGCTCGGTCTCCTCCTTTGAGGCTGGTTCCTTCCGAAGACGGACATAGCAGTCCGGATAAGAATCTTTGTTGGGCCAAAATTTCACTTCTTCCAGGGGAATCGCTCCCAGCTTTTCTGAGATCACGATCTTCCCGGGTGTCATTGGTATGTGTTTGGCATACCTCCAAGGAATGGTATCCTAGCACAAAGGAAGATCCTTCACGCTGAGCCGCTTCTGGGGCCCACGTGATGCTGCAAGTCTACGTATCTCCAGTTTCCTTGCAGCTTCCTTCTCATCATTCTTCCTTTGAATTTGTTGGATCATCTCAACAATGGAAGAAAGAGTCCTTCCCAGTTCATCTGGGATAGCAGATGATGTAGACGGAATAGGTTCTGGGTCCGGAACCGATGTAACCGATACTTCGTCAATTTCTTCCTCTTCTACTTGAGGAGCCTGGAACAGCTCCTCCTCCTGACCTTCTCCTAGAAGGTCCTTCTCAGTAGAATCGGACACCTCTGACATCCTATCGTCCAATTGGATGTCTTGAAGGCGACTGAGACTTCAGAATCTACCGGATTCTGGGCAATTGGTATCTCCACCTGAGGCTGGGGGATGATTGCATCAGCCGATGCGTTAGGGAAAAGGTAGGCCCTCATCTTCTCATTTGGAAGGTAGGGACCTGAGGTGTTTTTCTGAAAACCCCTCACCCAGGATCGTAACGTTTCCCTGGCAGCATCCCTTGACTCCATTGACTTAGGGTCGTCAAAAGCTTGGTAATCAGGTTAGAACAAACTGTACAAACCTTAGGGTCCCAATAGCGGAGATCACATCTGGAGGCTGCGCATGCTGCGTGCCTCCTGCAATATAGATGTCCACAGAAGTTCTTATTGCGGACATTACAGAACACACTCCCCTACTTCGGATGGTCCTCCTGTAAAGAGAAGAAAAATCCATGAGTATCAAGTGAAGGCTTTCACTTATATTGAGACATTTAGCTTATATAGAAAAGCTATAAAAGAAAGAAGGAAAGACACATATTTGTATTTCCTGTCCAGTCAATTGCTGAAACATCCCGAGATATTAAAACTAAGGTTAATTCTATACTAGAATACCTTACGTAATTGCCTAAACGGAAATTTAAGGTGTAGTTCACACCTTGAGATAAAGTTTTAATATATGGTATAGAAAGAATACAGAAAGAACTTACTTTCTATATATTGTACGGTCTCAACAAAAGGCTGTACAAGATAACATTAAGTATGATGTAGAACTTTTAGTGTTATCACAAGCTCTGTACAGCAGTTTCTGCTAATGCAGTGTGCACTACACTACGAATACAGCAACTTCTGTACATCGCATGCTGTTGTGCCGGCTAGCACGAGCCGGTACGTGCCCGCGTGCGCCTGCACGTGCCGGCCGGCAACTACCCCTGTATAGTTCAAAGATATACTATCTTTAACTAATAGGCGGCACCCCACTGATTCGCGACTGTGTGCCGGCCGGCAATCATTGCCAGCCGACGGCTGAAAACACTGATACCCGGCTGCCGGCTGCTAATCGTAGTGGCCAGCAGATTCGGGCTGTGTTTCCACTGCCGGCAGGCAAAGGCAATAAAACCCATGCCCGCCGACAGTAGCCAAGAACCAGAGAACCTCCACCTCCCCGGCTGTCGGCTGTTAGGCCGGCAGCCGGGTTAGGGGTGCAACACAATAGTCAGAGAAACAGTATGGATATAAGGTTATAAGGCGGCATTGCCATACGACCTTCCATCCAGAAAGAGTGAATTTATGGAAGGGGAGAATGTAGCATTCAGGCTTCCAAAGAATCCATAGCCTGCCGGGCTCTACCGGCAGACAAGGAAGGGAGACCAAGGGAGGTCTGGGGTTCACTCTGCAAAGAATAATGGGTCTTTGCCGGCCGACACGTAGTGCCAGCCGGCAGAGACCTGAGCCTGTCCTCCATCCTAACCTATACTAGGCACGGAAGTAGGACTGTGGCCAAAAGAAAATAAAAGAAAGAGAGGTGGAGAACGGATAAGGGTCCTATAGACTTTGTTCTAGCAGGAGACACACTCAGCCGTTAGGGAAGCTCATCCTAACCATGAGTTATCTATTAGGGAGGAAGACTGGCAATACTTGCTAACCTCCTCCCAACCAGAACAAAGTTAGGTGAAGTTATTTCGCCGGGCAACAGAGAAAACTCATTCTCCAGCCCGAGAAAAACAACACAGGACAGTCTGCTAGGCCACTAGGGGAAGGAATCATCTCTCACAGAATCCTTCCAACACGGACTTGGGAAGCAAAGCTTCCTGTGTCCGCCACTAACCTAGCAAAGGAGACTTATTCTCTATGCTAGGAAGACGCACACCAAATACTAGAAACTCTGATGTTATGCCCTAACCCAAAAAAAAAACAGTCACTCTGGTTATCAGGTCAGGACAGACATATCCTAGAATAGTTATATCTGAATTATTATACAGATAGAACCACTAGGATTAAGCTGAAGGCTTACAGAGGGAGAGAGGGATTGAACTTAGCCTCCGGAGGAGAAAAGAACAATCAGGGATGTGCGAAAGTATACTACTGTACCTAGAATACTAGACTAGGTAAGATGAGAATCGATTACCTAAATCCCCGAAACTTGTATACAGTCTTGGAAAAAACATTCAACAATATCTTATATGCATAAAATATTTGCCTCTAGCTTCAATAATATAACATTCAGAAACTTATATCATGCATGAAAGTACTAGTGCCAGACATCTACGCTACAAAGCCTCACGAAGGGCAAGATCGGTACCTCGACCCGTGTCGAAATCACCGAGCTAAAAACTGACGGTATAATATAAACATTCCAGGCAGAGCTAAATAGCTATATTATTAAAGCAAAACAAACCGGGAACGTCGCTCTAGCAAACTAAATGACCCATAAGAGCGAGCGATAGCATCCAGGATGCCTCCGGTAGGCAACAGCTCTTGTTTATGTCAAAATCACTTTTGATTTAGTTCAAAACGACAAGAGCTTACATTTATACATAGTAAAGATAATACTTAACTTTCCAGAGGCAGAAGAGGCCGGAAAAGTCATCAAAATGTTGAATTAAATCCAAAATAACGAGAGAACACAAGGGAAAACACCGAGTAGTAGAGCTACACAAAAAGGAATAAAGAGGGCGCTACCGCCTTCATCAGATACACACTGGAAACGGAATAGGAGAGATGCCTTATGAGCGGGTCTCTTTTCATTCTCGTTTCAGATTCTTGTCACTATACACCCTCGAAGCGTTAATACTGTTCGGGGTGAAGATAGCTATGTGCCGTGTCAAGAATACGTCCTCTGATATTATGCGATATCCCTGTGAGATTGTTTAGGGATATTCGCTCCAGGAGTTATAATTCTGAATACCTTAAGGTAAAATTCTCTGGGAATATCACTGTAGTCAAATATACCCTAGAAATCTACCTAATAGGAACTTCCATCAGGAAGACATGGCCTGAGCCCAAAAATGTATATGTATAAATATGATATTATATATATACAAATATAATATATATATATATATATATATATATATATATATATATATATATATATATATATATTTATGGTCAGAAGTTGAGTATTTACACAAAATGTTCCAGTCAAGAACCCTAATGGTGCAGGAAAATTCATGAATAGACAGTTTATCATTGAAAAGTGAGAGCGATAACGACAGTATACAAAAAATAAGAAATACCGTTACAATATATTAGCATGTTTGATATATGAGCGGTGCAGGGCTCCTCCCTAAAGACGACATACGTGTGAAATAGGACGCCATGCTTTTAGGAAGCGTAAGGTAGGCGGATCATCTGACAGGATATATGATAGTTTTAGGTTATCTATGGACACCAAGTCTTCTTTGCCACACATGTTGAGGAGGAATGCTCTCGGCGTACAGCAGATCAGGAGGATAGAGCTTTTAATGGGGCATTAACTGTGCCTTGCTAGAGCCATTACACAGAAAACATATGTTCTTGAGTGCTGATCAGTTGGTGTGTTGCTTAGCTGGGACTTTTATGTGAGGATGATCTATTGACTAAATAGGAGGTGGAAGAAATGCAAGATGAATGTGTGGAAATTAGAAGGTTACGCAAATATATGTTGAATAGCATTGAGGTAGGAGAATGGCCATCTGATTTAGAGGTGTATAAGAAAGTTAGTAAGAGACTTATTGTGTGTAAGAATATTGTTTATTTTCTACATAAAGGAATGGATGAAGGTATATATGTTCCTGTGTTTCCGATGCATGCAGGTGTAAGTATGTGTATGTTAGTGCATGACAGATATTGGCATATGGGTAAGAATAAATTGTGGGAATGCATGCGTGAGATATTGTTTACGCCTGGGTTGAGTCAGATATGTAAGGATGTAGCGACTACATGTGCAGGTTGCCAGAAAGGGAAGTGTCAGAGAGTGCATGCTAATCCGCCTGTTCTGAGATTACGTATGAAAGAACCATTTGAGATGTTTGTGATTGATTGTGTTTCGTTGCCTGTAACTGCGAGAAGACGTGCGGGAATGATTGTTATGGTTAATCACATAAGTAAATTTACGTATCCAGTACCCATCAAGAATAAACGGAGTGAGACTGTTGCAACAATGGTTGGTCAAGTGATGTTGCCGATGTGTGTGTGTAAGCCTGTGAGAATGTGTGATAATGGCCCTGAGTTTGTTGGATGGGAGTTTGAGCAGATGTTAAGAGAATGGGGTATTGAACATGTGTATTCAACTCCTTTTATGCCATGTGCGAATGGGTTGGCTGAAAGGACTGTAAGAACATTAACTGAAATTTTGCGAATGATGAGTACATATGATAATGATTGGGATTTGTATGTTGGTAGAGCGTTGTGGGCTTACAATGCAACAGTGCATAAGAGTACGGGTATGTCTCCTTGTAAGTTTGTGTTAAATTTTGAAAAGATAGTAAGACTGAGGTTGGGTATGTCGTAGGATGATAGAGATGTGTGGAGGAAAGCAAATGAGATGTTTGAAAGCTTTAAAGTTGTGGAGAGAGTGATTAAAGAAGTAATTGAAAAGGGTAGAATGAATGTAAATAAGGTGCGTGATAAGTTTGAAGGTCCATATGAGGTGTTAGAAATTGGTATGAGTGGATTAAGTTATGTTTTGGTAAGTTGTGTGTAAATGGTAGTGTAGAAAGAGTTAGGGCACACCACAACCAGTTGCGTAAATGGAAGGAGGTACCTGAGTATATCCAAGAGAATGGGATGAGTAAATGGTTGAAAAGGAACAAGTGTGAACCTAGTATGTATGAGGAATTAGGTCTAGAAGGTAAACAGTTGGTGTTAATAGAATATATGAAAAGGAGGAATACGAGAGCTTTAAGTAAGGATGCAAGAAGGGGAAATTTTATAAGTAAAAGTGAGAATAATAATAAGTATGACAAGAGTGTAAATGTACAAGTGAGTGTGGAAGATAAATGTATTAATACAGATGAATCATGGCTGAGTATGAATGATACCTATAGTGTGTGTGGTTTTTCATTAGATGATGTAAAAGAAAGTAAGACAAATGCGAGAGTGAGAGATAGGAGAATGATAAGTAGTATGAATGAATCTTTTATTAAAGTAGAAAATGGTTTTGATGAAATGGATGAATTGCTGACGGAAATAAGTGAGATTTTAGGGCAAGATGATAGTGAGGTAGATGGGATAGTACATGATATATTAGATTATAGGAATTTAGATAGGAATAGTGTTACTGTAGCGAATGATTGTGATAAGGAAGATGCGAATGAGAGAGTGTATGAAGGCCCAGTTACTTGGAGTAGAGGTCCCGTTCCCGACTACGACTGGGTAATGAGAAAAATAAAAAAGACCGTATATATATACGGTAGTGGATTAACATGTCTGAGGCCTTTGTCCTGCATTTGACTGACCATGGATGATAATGAGGAAAACGAATAATAATCCCTGAATAAGATTTTGCAGATATGAACTGGCCTCAAAACACCATAAAAAGAAGGAAGTGGACTTACATGTCTGAGGCCTATGTCCTGCATTCGACTAATCATGGATGATGATGATAAAAACAAATAATAATCCCTGAATAAAAATTTGCAGATATTTACTGCCATCAAAACACCATAAACAGAAGCAAGTGAACTAACTTGTCTGAGGCCTTTGTCCTGCATTCGACTGATCATGGATGATGGTGAGGAAAACAAATAATAATCCATGAATAAAAATTTACAGATAAGAAATGGCATCAAAAGACCATAAACATACGGAAATGGACTAACATGTCTGAGGCCTATGTCCTGCATTCGACTAATCATGGACTATAATGATAAAAACGAATAATAATCCCTGAATAAAAACTTGCATATATGAACTGGCATCAAAAGTCCACAAACAGAAGGAAGTGGACTAACATGTCTGAGGCCTATGTCCTGCATTTGACTAATCATGGATGATGGTGAAGAAAATGAATAATAATCCATGAATAAAGTATGCAGATATGAACTGGCATAAAAAGAACATAAACAGAAGGAAGTGAACTAACATGTCTGAGGCCTTTGTCCTGCATTCGACTAATCATGGATGATGGTGAAGAAAACAAAAAATAATCCATAAATAAAAATATGCAGATAAGAACTGGCATAAAATGAACATAAACAGAAGGAAGTGAACTAACATGTCTGAGGCCTTTGTCCTGCATTCGACTGATCATGCAGGATGATAAGGAAAACGAATAATAAAACCTTGAATAAAAATTTGCAGATTTGAACTGGCATCAAAAGACCACAAACAGAATGAAGTGGACTAACATGTCTGAGGCCTTTGTCCTGCATTCGACTAATCATGGATGATGATGAGGAAAACGGAAAATAATCTATGAATAAAAATTTGCAGATATGAACTGGCATAAAAAGACCATAAACAGAAGGAAGTGGACTTACATGTCTGAGGCCTTTTTCCTGCTTTTGAATAATCATGGATAATGATGAGGAAAACGAATAATAATTCCATGAATAAAAATATGCAGATATAAACTGGCGTAAAAAGACCATGAACATACGGAATTGGACTGACATGTCTGGGGCCTTTGTCCTGCATTCGACTAATCATGTATTTTGATGAGGAAAACGAATAATAAATAATCCATGAATAAAAATATGCATATATGAGCTAGCATAAAAAGACCATAAACAGACAGAAGTTAACTAACATGTCTGAGACCTTTGTCCTGCATTAGACTATTCATGAATGATAATGAAGAAAATTAATAATAATCCATGAATAAGAATATGCATATATGAGCTGGCATAAAAAGATCATAGACAGACGGAAGTGGACTGTTATGTCTGAGGCCTTTGTCCTGCATTCGACTAATCATGGATGATGATGATAACAACAAATAAAAATCGATGAATAAAAATCTGCAGATATAAACTGGCGTAAAAAGACCATAAACAGACGAAAGTGTACTAACATGTCTGAGACCTTTGTCCTGCATTTGACAACCTTTCCTAATTGTGAACATCTTTAATTAAGTTTGATGCTTCATTAGTATTATAGTGTTGTCATCAGATAACAACACTTGACGTTGTGTGTTGTTGTTGTGGAGTTTAGGATGGGCGTTGGGCAGGATGCAGCTGACGTCTTATCTTTGATATCCTGTGTTGTGACGTCACAGAACTTGACTCTTGGCTTATATTTGTTAAGGGAATCCTTTTAGTATCATTAAGTGTTTCACATCGATACGTTACGGCGGTTTTGGTGTTCGTTTGGTGTAACATGGGCTGATAACTAAGATCTTACTTAGAATTAGGGAAATGTGTGAAAAAGTGACAGAAAATCATCAGTGCTTGAGTCAGATTACGAAAATATAAAATTTATACGACGAGCAGACACAAATCCCTCTGGCGATCATTTGCTTCCTTCAAATTCCGATGCTGCCTTCTTCAAGGAGAGATAGAAAGGTAGGTCTTCCACATATATTCTATGAGTGAAACTTGAAGGATGGTCTTTGTATAAAATATCTCAAGGATTTATTTACATATGTTTGGATCTATTTGAATGCTTTGAAAGCCTTTTTTTTTCCTCTTCATTTTCAATCTGTATTGAAAATGAGAACTCTTTCTTTCACTTTCGATATTTCATCAAGTCTTATGTCATATGAGCTGAATATAAATATATATATATATATATATATATATATATATATATATATATATATATATATATATATATATATATATATATATATATACATACATATATACATATATATATATATATATATATATATATATATACATATATATATATATATATATATGTACATATATATATATATATATATATATACATATATATAGATATATATATATATATATATATATATATATATATATATATATATATATATATATATATATATAATATATATACATTATGTATATATATACATATATATACATATATATATATATATATATATATATATATATATATATATATATATATATATATATATATATATATATATATATATTTGTATATATATATATATATATATATATATACATATATATATATATATATATATATATATATATATATTTGTATATATATATATATATATATATATATATATATACATATTTATATATTATCTGATTGGTAGATGGGTTTGTGTTGTACTAATCTGGGCCATCCACACCATTTTGGTTTGTTGAGAGAGTGCATGTATGTGTTGGTTTGTGTGTTTGTTTGTGCGTTTGTGTGCTTATATGTAAACATTTCTTATATAATGCATGTATATATATTTATATGTATATATATATATATATATATATATATATATATATATATATATATATATATATATATATATATATATATATATATATATATATACAAAATGCTTCCAGATGACATATTACAGAAATAGCATTGTTCAGAATGTTCCTATAATGTTCCAAATGAATCTATAATATTCAAAACGCTTCCAGAAGACTGAGATTACAGGAATATCTTTGTTCAAAAAGCCTCTATAATGTTCAAGTCAGTTCCTGAATAATGAAATAAGAGAAACAGAATCGCTCAGGAAGCTTCTATAGTATTAAAAACACTTCTGGAAGACCAATATTATATAATAATTTTTGTTCAATTAGCATGTTTAATGTTCAAAACACTTCAAAAAGACCAAAATTTCAGAAATCTCTATTCTCAGGATGCATCTATAATGCTCAAAACGCTTCCAGACGACTAGAATTATAGGAACATCAGTCATGCGAATACATCAGTAATGTTGAAAACATTCCCAGAAGACTCAAAATACAAAAGAAAAATTGTCCAGAATTCATCTAAAATGTTGAAAAGGCTTCCTAAAGACTGAAATTACAGAAACATCATTGTTCAGAATGAACTTATGATATTCAGAACACTCCCGGAAGACTTTAATTAGAGAAAGATTTTTGCTCAGAATGCATTTAAAATTTCAAGATGCTTCCAGAAGACTAAAATTAAAAAAATATCAGTGCTCAGAA
>NC_090754.1:49890849-49913349 GCF_036898095.1 Palaemon carinicauda
GCTTCCATATGAATAAAATGAATGCAAAAACTCTATTGAGACAGCATCAGGGACATTAGAATCCCTTCCAGATGAATAAAATGAATGCAAAAACTCTATTGAGACAGCATCAGGGACATTAGAATCCCTTCCAGATGAATAAAATGAATGCAAAAAACTCTATTGAGACAGCATCAGGGACATTAGAATCCCTTCCAGATGAATAAAATGAATGCAAAAACTCTATTGAGACAGCATCTGGGACATTAGAATCCCTTCCAGATGAATAAAATGAATGCAAAAACTCTATTGAGACAGCATCTGGGACATTAGAATCCCTTCCAGATGAATAAAATGAATGCAAAAACTCTATTGAGACAGCATCAGGGACATTAGAATCCCTTCCAGATGAATAAAATGAATGCAAAAACTCTATTGAGACAGCATCAGGGACATTAGAATCCCTTCCAGATGAATAAAATGAATGCAAAAACTCTATTGAGACAGCATCAGGGATATTAGAATCCCTTCCAGATGAATAAAATGAATGCAAAAACTCTATTGAGACAGCATCAGGGACATTAGATCCCTTCCAGATGAATAAAATGAATGCAAAAACTCTATTGAGACAGCATCAGGGATATTAGAATCCCTTCCAGATGAATAAAATGAATGCAAAAACTCTATTGAGACAGCATCTGGGACATTTAAATCGCTTCCAGATGAATAAAATGAATGCAAAAACTCTATTGAGACAGCATCAGGGACATTAGAATCCCTTCCAGATGAATAAAATGAATGCAAAAACTCTATTGAGACAGCATCAGGGATATTAGAATCCCTTCCAGATGAATAAAATGAATGCAAAAACTCTATTGAGACAGCATCTGGGACATTTAAATCGCTTCCAGATGAATAAAATGAATGCAAAAACTCTATTGAGACAGCATCTGGGACATTTAAATCGCTTCCAGATGAAAAAAATGAATGCAAAAACTCTATTGAGACAGCATCAGGGATATTAGAATCCCTTCCAGATGAATAAAATGAATGCAAAAACTCTATTGAGACAGCATCAGGGATATTAGAATCCCTTCCAGATGAATAAAATGAATGCAAAAACTCTATTGAGACAGCATCTGGGACATTTAAATCGCTTTAAGATGAATAAAATGAATGCAAAAACTCTATTGAGACAGCATCAGGGACATTAGAATCCCTTCCAGATGAATAAAATGAATGCAAAAACTCTATTGAGACAGCATCAGGGACATTAGAATCCCTTCCAGATGAATAAAATGAATGCAAAAACTCTATTGAGACAGCATCTGGGATATTAGAATCCCTTCCAGATGAATAAAATGAATGCAAAAAACTCTATTGAGACAGCATCAGGGATATTAGAATCCCTTCCAGATGAATAAAATGAATGCAAAACTCTATTGAGACAGCATCTGGGACATTTAAATCGCTTCCAGATGAATAAAATGAATGCAAAAACTCTATTGAGACAGCATCAGGGATATTAGAATCCCTTCCAGATGAATAAAATGAATGCAAAAACTCTATTGAGACAGCATCTGGGATATTAGAATCCCTTCCAGATGAATAAAATGAATGCAAAAACTCTATTGAGACAGCATCAGGGATATTAGAATCCCTTCCAGATGAATAAAATGAATGCAAAAACTCTATTGAGACAGCATCTGGGACATTTAAATTGCTTCCAGATGAATAAAATGAATGCAAAAACTCTATTGAGACAGCATCAGGGATTTTAGAATCCCTTCCAGATGAATAAAATGAATGCAAAAACTCTATTGAGACGGCATCAGGGATATTAGAATCCCTTCCAGATGAATAAAATGAATGCAAAAACTCTATTGAGACAGCATCAGGGACATTAGAATCCCTTCCAGATGAATAAAATGAATGCAAAAACTCTATTGAGACAGCATCTGGGATATTAGAATCCCTTCCAGATGAATAAAATGAATGCAAAAACTCTATTGAGACAGCATCAGGGATATTAGAATCCCTTCCAGATGAATAAAATGAATGCAAAAACTCTATTGAGACAGCATCTGGGACATTTAAATCGCTTCCAGATGAATAAAATGAATGCAAAAACTCTATTGAGACAGCATCAGGGATATTAGAATCCCTTCCAGATGAATAAAATGAATGCAAAAACTCTATTGAGACAGCATCTGGGACATTTAAATCGCTTAAAGATGAATAAAATGAATGCAAAAACTCTATTGAGACAGCATCAGGGATATTAGAATCCCTTCCAGATGAATAAAATGAATGCAAAAACTCTATTGAGACAGCATCTGGGACTTTTAAATCGCTTCCAGATGAATAAAATGAATGCAAAAACTCTATTGAGACAGCATCAGGGACATTAGAATCCCTTCCAGATGAATAAAATGAATGCAAAAACTCTATTGAGACAGCATCTGGGACATTTAAATCGCTTCCAGATGAATAAAATGAATGCAAAAACTCTATTGAGACAGCATCAGGGATATTAGAATCCTTCCAGATGAATGAAATGAATGCAAAAACTCTATTGAGACAGCATCAGGGATATTAGAATCCCTTCCAGATGAATAAAATGAATGCAAAAACTCTATTGAGACAGCATCAGGGACATTAGAATCCCTTCCAGATGAATAAAATGAATGCAAAAACTCTATTGAGACAGCATCAGGGACATTAGAATCCCTTCCAGATGAATAAAATGAATGCAAAAACTCTATTGAGACGGCATCAGGGATATTAGAATCCCTTCCAGATGAATAAAATGAATGCAAAAACTCTATTGAGACAGCATCAGGGATATTAGAATCCTTTCCAGATGAATAAAATGAATGCAAAAACTCTATTGAGACAGCATCTGGGACTTTTAAATCGCTTCCAGATGAATAAAATCAATGCAAAAACTCTATTGAGACAGCATCAGGGATATTAGAATCCCTTCCAGATGAATAAAATGAATGCAAAAACTCTATTGAGACAGCATCTGGGACTTTTAAATCGCTTCCAGATGAATAAAATGAATGCAAAAACTCTATTGAGACAGCATCAGGGACATTAGAATCCCTTCCAGATGAATAAAATGAATGCAAAAACTCTATTGAGACAGCATCAGGGACATTAGAATCCCTTCAAGATGAATAAAATGAATGCAAAAACTCTATTGAGACAGCATCTGGGACATTAGAATCCCTTCCAGATGAATAAAATGAATGCAAAAACTCTATTGAGACAGCATCTGGGACATTAGAATCCCTTCCAGATGAATAAAATGAATGCAAAAACTCTATTGAGACAGCATCAGGGACATTAGAATCCCTTCCAGATGAATAAAATGAATGCAAAAACTCTATTGAGACAGCATCAGGGACATTAGAATCCCTTCCAGATGAATAAAATGAATGCAAGAACTCTATTGAGACAGCATCAGGGACATTAGAATCCCTTCCAGATGAATAAAATGAATGCAAAAACTCTATTGAGACAGCATCAGGGACATTAGAATCCCTTCCAGATGAATAAAATGAATGCAAAAACTCTATTGAGACAGCATCAGGGATATTAGAATCCCTTCCAGATGAATAAAATGAATGCAAAAACTCTATTGAGACAGCATCTGGGACATTTAAATCGCTTCCAGATGAATAAAATGAATGCAAAAACTCTATTGAGACAGCATCAGGGATATTAGAATCCCTTCCAGATGAATAAAATGAATGCAAAAACTCTATTGAGACAGCATCTGGGACATTTAAATCGCTTCCAGATGAATAAAATGAATACAAAAACTCTATTGAGACAGCATCTGGGACATTTAAATCGCTTCCAGATGAAAAAAATGAATGCAAAAACTCTATTGAGACAGCATCAGGGATATTAGAATCCCTTCCAGATGAATAAAATGAATGCAAAAACTCTATTGAGACAGCATCAGGGATATTAGAATCCCTTCCAGATGAATAAAATGAATGCAAAAACTCTATTGAGACAGCATCAGGGACATTAGAATCCCTTCCAGATGAATAGAATGAATGCAAAAACTCTATTGAGACAGCATCAGGGATATTAGAATCCCTTCCAGATGAATAAAATGAATGCAAAAACTCTATTGAGACAGCATCTGGGACATTTAAATCGCTTCCAGATGAATAAAATGAATGCAAAAACTCTATTGAGACAGCATCTGGGACATTTAAATCGCTTCCAGATGAAAAAAATGAATGCAAAAACTCTATTGAGACAGCATCAGGGATATTAGAATCCCTTCCAGATGAATAAAATGAATGCAAAAACTCTATTGAGACAGCATCAGGGATATTAGAATCCCTTCCAGATGAATAAAATGAATGCAAAAACTCTATTGAGACAGCATCTGGGACATTTAAATCGCTTTAAGATGAATAAAATGAATGCAAAAACTCTATTGAGACAGCATCAGGGACATTAGAATCCCTTCCAGATGAATAAAATGAATGCAAAAACTCTATTGAGACAGCATCAGGGATATTAGAATCCCTTCCAGATGAATAAAATGAATGCAAAAACTCTATTGAGACAGCATCAGGGATATTAGAATCCCTTCCAGATGAATAAAATGAATGCAAAAACTCTATTGAGACAGCATCTGGGACATTTAAATCGCTTCCAGATGAATAAAATGAATGCAAAAACTCTATTGAGACAGCATCTGGGACATTTAAATCGCTTCCAGATGAATTAAATGAATGCAAAAACTCTATTGAGACAGCATCTGGGACATTTAAATCGCTTCCAGATGAATAAAATGAATGCAAAAACTCTATTGAGACAGCATCTGGGACATTTAAATCGCTTCTAGATGAATAAAATGAATGCAAAAACTCTATTGAGACAGCATCTGGGATATTAGAATCCCTTCCAGATGAATAAAATGAATGCAAAAACTCTATTGAGACAGCATCAGGGATATTAGAATCCCTTCCAGATGAATAAAATGAATGCAAAAACTCTATTGAGACAGCATCAGGGATATTAGAATCCCTTCCAGATGAATAAAATGAATGCAAAAACTCTATTGAGACAGCATCTGGGACATTTAAATCGCTTTCAGATGAATAAAATGAATGCAAAAACTCTATTGAGACAGCATCAGGGACATTAGAATCCCTTCCAGATGAATAAAATGAATGCAAAAACTCTATTGAGACAGCATCAGGGACATTAGAATCCCTTCCAGATGAATAAAATGAATGCAAAAACTCTATTGAGACAGCATCAGGGACATTAGAATCCCTTCCAGATGAATAAAATGAATGCAAAAACTCTATTGAGACAGCATCTGGGACATTTAAATCGCTTCCAGATGAATAAAATGAATGCAAAAACTCTATTGAGACAGCATCAGGGACATTAGAATCCCTTCCAGATGAATAAAATGAATGCAAAAACTCTATTGAGACAGCATCAGGGATATTAGAATCCCTTCCAGATGAATAAAATGAATGCAAAAACTCTATTGAGACAGCATCTGGGACATTTAAATCGCTTCCAGATGAATAAAATGAATGCAAAAACTCTATTGAGACAGCATCAGGGACATTAGAATCCCTTCCAGATGAATAAAATGAATGCAAAAACTCTATTGAGACAGCATCTGGGACATTTAAATCGCTTCCAGATGAATAAAATGAATGCAAAAACTCTATTGAGACAGCATCAGGGACATTAGAATCGCTTCCAGATGAATAAAATGAATGCAAAAACTCTGTTGAGACAGCAACTGGGACATTTAAATCGCTTACAGATGAATAAAATGAATGCAAAAACTCTATTGAGACAGCATCTGGGACATTTAAATCGCTTCCAGATGAATAAAATGAATGCAAAAACTCTATTGAGACACCATCTGAGACATTTAGATCGCTTCCAGATGAATAAAATGAATGCAAAAACTGTGTTGAGACAGCATCTGGGACACTTAAATCCCTTCCAGAAGAATAAAATGAATGCAAAAACTTTATTCAGACTGCATCTGTGACATTTAAATCACTTCCAGATGAATAAAATGAATGCAAAAACTCTATTGAGACAGCATCTGAGACATTTAAATCGCTTCCAGTTGAATGAAATGAATGCAAAAACTCTATTGAGACAGCATCTGGGATATTTAAATCGCTTCCAGATGAATAAAATGAATGCAAAAACTCTGTTGAGACAGCAACTGGGACATTTAAATCGCTTACAGATGAATAAAATGAATGCAAAAACTCTATTGAGACAGCATCTGGGACATTTAAATCGCTTCCAGAAGAATAAAATGAATGCAAAAACTTTATTGAGACAGCATCTGTGACATTTAAATCGCTTCCAGATGAATAAAATGAATGCAAAAACTCTATTGAGACAGCATCTGAGACATTTAAATCGCTTCCAGTTGAATAAAATGAATGCAAAAACTCTGTTGAGACAGCAACTGGGACATTTAAATCGCTTCCAGATGAATAAAATGAATGCAAAAACTCTATTGAGACAGCATCTGAGACATTTAAATCGCTTCCAGTTGAATAAAATGAATACAAAAACTCTGTTGAGACAGCAACTGGGACATTTAAATCGCTTACAGATGAATAAAATGAATGCAAAAACTCTATTGAGACAGCATCTGGGACATTTAAATCGCTTCCAGGTGAATAAAATAGATGCAAAAACTCTATTGAGACAGCATCTGGGACATTTAAATCCCTTTTAATAAATAAAATGAATGCAAAAACTGTGTTGAGACAGCATCTGGGACATTTAAATCGCTTCCAGTTGAATAAAATGAATGCAAAATCTCTATTGAGACATCATCTGGGACATTTAAATCGCTTCCAGATGAATAAAATGAATGCAAAAACTCTATTAAGACAGCATTTGAGACATTTAAATCGCTTCCAGTTGAATAAAATGAATGCAAAAACTCTGTTGAGACAGCATATGGGACATTTAAATCACTTCCAGATGAATAAAATGAATGCAAAAACTCTATTGAGACAGCATCCGAGACATTTAAATCGCTTCCGGTTGAATAAAATGAATGCAAAAACTCTATCGAGAAATTATCTGAGACATTTAAATCACTTCCAGTTGAATGAAATGAATACAAAAACTCTGTTGAGACAGCATCTGAGACATTTAAATTACTTCCAAAATAATAATATGAATGCAAAAACTCTGTTGAGACAGCATCTGAGACATTTAAATCGCTTCCAGTTGAATAAAATGAATGCAAAAACTCTATTGAGACAGCATCTTAAACGTTAAAATCGCTTCAAGATGAATAAAATGAATGCGAAAACTCTATTGAGACAGCATCTGGGACATTTAAATCGCTTCCAGATGAATAAAATGGATGCAAAAACTCTATTGAGACAGCATCTGGGACATTTATATCGCTTCCAGATGAATAAAATGGATGCAAAAACTCTATTGAGACAGCATCTGGGACATTTAAATCACTTCCAAGTGAATAAAATGGATGCAAAAACTCTATTGAGACAGCATCTGGGACATTTAAATTGCTTCCAGATGAATAAAATGAATGCAAAAACTCTAATGAGACACCATCTGAGACATTTAAATCGCATCCAGATGAATAAAATGAATGCAAAAACTCTATTGAGACAGCATCTGGGACATTTAAATCTATTCCAGATGAATAAAATGAATGCAAAAACTCTATTGAGACAGCATCTGAAACGTTAAAATCCCTACCAGATGAATAAAATGAATGCTAAAACTCTATTGAGACAGCATCTGGGACATTTAAATCGCTTCCAGAGGAATAAAATGAATGCTAAACCTCTATTGAGACAGCATCTGAGACATTTAAATCGCTTCCAGTTGAATAAAATGAATGCAAAAACTCTATTGAGAGAGCATCTGGGACATTTAAATCGCTTCCAGATGAATAAAATGAATGCAAGAACACTGTTGAGACAGCATCTGGGACATTTAAATCGCTTCCAGATGAATAAAATGAATGCAAAAACTCTGTTGACACATCATCTGGGACATTTAAATCCCTTTCAGATGAATAAAATGAATGCAAAAACTCTGTTGAGACAGCATCCCGGACTTTTAAATCCCTTCCAGATGAATAAAATGAATGCAAAAACTCTATTGAGACAGCATCTGGGACATTTAAATCCCCTCCAGATGAATAAAATGAATGCAAAAACTCTGTTGAGACAACATTTGGGACATTCAAATCGCTTCCAGATGAATAAAATGAATGCAAAAACTCTGTTGAGACAGCATCTGGGACATTTAAATCGCTTCCAGATGAATAAAATGATTGCAAAAACTCTGTTGAGACTACATCTGGGACATCTAAATCCCTTCCAGATGAATAAAATGAATGCAAAAACTCTGTTGACACAGCATCTGGGACATTTAAATCGCTTCCAGATGAATAAAATGAATGCAAAAACTCTATTGAGACAATATCTGGGACATTTAAATCGCTTCCAGATGAATAAAATGAATGCAAAAACTCTATTGAGACAGCATTTGGAACGTTAAAATTGCTTCCAGATGAATAAAATGAATGCAAAAACTCTGTTGAGACAGCATCTGGGACATTTAAATCGCTTCCAGATGAATAAAATAGATGCAAAAACTCTATTGAGACAGCATCTGGGACATTTAAATCGCTTACAGATGAATAAAATGAATGCAAAAACTCTATTGAGACAGCAACTGGGACATTAGAATCCCTTCCAGATGAATAAAATGAATGCAAAAACTCTGTTGAGACAGCATCTGGGACATTTAAATCCCTTCCAGATGAATAAAATGAATGCAAAAAACTCTATTGAGACACCAATTGAGACATTTAAATCGCTTCCAGATGAATAAAATGAATGCTAAACCTCTATTGAGACAACATCTGGGACATTTAAATCCCTACCAGATGAATGAAATTAATGCAAAAACTCTGTTGAGACAGCATCTGGGACATTTAAATCCCTTCCAGATGAATAAAATGAATGCAAAAACTCTATTGAGACAGCATCTGAGACTTTTAAATCGCTTCCAGTTGAATAAAATGAATGCAAAAACTCTATTGAGACAGTATCTGGGACATTTAAATCGCTTCCAGATGAATAAAATTAATGCAAAAACTTTATTGAGACAACATCTGGGACATTTAATCCCTTCCAGATGAATAAAATGAATGCAAAAACTCTATTGAGACAGCATCTGGGACATTTAAATCGCTTCCAGATGAATAAAATGGATGCAAAAACTCTGTTGAGAGAGCATCTGGGACATTTAAATCGCTTCCAGATGAATAAAATGAATGCAAAAACTCTATTGAGACAGCATCTGACACATTTAAATCGCTTCCAGATGAATAAAATGAATGCAAAAACTCTATTGAGACAGCATCTGAGACATTCAAATCGCTTCCAGTTGAATAAAATGAATGCAAAAACTCTGTTGAGACAGCATCTGGGACATTTAAATCGCTTCCAGATGAATAAAATGAATGCAAAAACTCTATTGAGACAGCATCTGGGACATTTAAATCGCTTCCAGATGAATAAAATAGATGCAAAAACTCAATTGAGACAGCCTCTTGGACATTTAAATCCCTTCCAGATGAATAAAATGAATGCAAAAACTCTATTGAGACAGCAACTGGGATATTCAAATCCCTTCCAGATGAATAAAATGAATGCAAAAACTCTATTGAGACAGCATTTGGGACATTTAAATCGCTTCCAGATGAATAAAATGAATGCAAAAACTGTGTTGAGGCTGCATCTGGGACATTTAAATTGCTTCCTGATGTAGAAAATAAATGCAAAAACTCTGTTGAGACAGCATCTGGAACATTTAAATCGCTTCCAGATGAAGAAAATGAATGTAAAAACTGTGTTGAGACATCATCTTGGTCATTTAAATCGCTTCCAGTGGAATAAAATTAATGCAAAAACTCTATTGAGACAACATCTGGGAAATTTAAATCGCTTCCAGATGAATAAAATGAATGCAAAAACTCTATTGAGACACCATCTGAGACATTTAAATCGCATCCAGATGAATAAAATTAATGCAAAAACTCTATTGAGACAACATCTGGGACATTTAAATCCCTTCCAGATGAATAAAATGAATGCAAAAACTCTATTGAGACTACATCTGTGACATTTAAATCCCTTCCAGATGAATAAAATGAATGCAAAAACTCTATTGAGACAGCATCTGGGACATTTAAATCGCTTCAAGATGAATAAAATGAATGCAAAAACTCTATTGAGACACCATCTGAGACATTTAGATCGCTTCCAGATGAATAAAATGAATGCAAAAACTGTATTGAGACAGCATCTGGGACACTTAAATCCCTTCCAGAAGAATAAAATGAATGCAAAAACTTTATTCAGACTGCATCTGTGACATTTAAATCACTTCCAGATGAATAAAATGAATGCAAAAACTCTATTGAGACAGCATCTGAGACATTTTAATCGCTTCCAGTTGAATAAAATAGATGCAAAAACTCTATTGAGACAGCATCTGGGACATTTAAATCGCTTGAAGATGAATAAAATGAATGCAAAAACTCTATTGAGACACCATCTGAGACATTTAAATCGCTTCCAGATGAATAAAATGAATGCAAAAACTGTGTTGAGAGAGCATCTGGGACATTTAAATCGCTTCCAGAAGAATAAAATGAATGCAAAAACTCTTTTGAGACAGCATCTGGGATATTTAAATCGCTTCCAGATGAATAAAATGAATGCAAAAACTCTGTTGAGACGGCATCTGGGACATTTAAATCGCTTCCAGTTGAATAAAATAGATGCAAAAACTCTATTGAGACAGCATCTGGGACATTTAAATCGCTTGAAGATGAATAAAATGAATGCAAAAACTCTATTGAGACACCATCTGAGACATTTAAATCGCTTCCAGATGAATATAATGAATGCAAAAACTGTGTTGAGAGAGCATCTGGGACATTTAAATCGCTTCCAGAAGAATAAAATGAATGCAAAAACTTTATTGAGACAGCATCTGTGACATTTAAATCGCTTCCAGATGAATAAAATGAATGCAAAAACTCTATTGAGACAGCATCTGAGACATTTAAATCGCTTCCAGTTGAATAAAATGAATGCAAAAACTCTATTGAGACGGCATCTGGGACATTTAAATCCCTTCCAGATGAATAAAATGAATGCAAAAACTCTATTGAGACAGCATCTGGGACATTTAAATCGCTTCCAGATGAATAAAATAGATGCAAAAACTCAATTGAGACAGCCTCTTGGACATTTAAATCCCTTCCAGATGAATAAAATGAATGCAAAAACTCTGTTGAGACAGCATATGGGACATTTAAATCACTTCCAGATGAATAAAATGAATGCAAAAACTCTATTGAGACAGCATCCGAGACATTTAAATCGCTTCCGGTTGAATAAAATGAATGCAAAAACTCTATCGAGAAATTATCTGAGACATTTAAATCACTTCCAGTTGAATGAAATGAATACAAAAACTCTGTTGAGACAGCATCTGAGACATTTAAATTACTTCCAAAATAATAATATGAATGCAAAAACTCTGTTGAGACAGCATCTGAGACATTTAAATCGCTTCCAGTTGAATAAAATGAATGCAAAAACTCTATTGAGACAGCATCTTAAACGTTAAAATCGCTTCCAGATGAATAAAATGAATGCGAAAACTCTATTGAGACAGCATCTGGGACATTTAAATCGCTTCCAGATGAATAAAATGGATGCAAAAACTCTATTGAGACAGCATCTGGGACATTTATATCGCTTCCAGATGAATAAAATGGATGCAAAAACTCTATTGAGACAGCATCTGGGACATTTAAATCACTTCCAAGTGAATAAAATGGATGCAAAAACTCTATTGAGACAGCATCTGGGACATTTAAATTGCTTCCAGATGAATAAAATGAATGCAAAAACTCTAATGAGACACCATCTGAGACATTTAAATCGCATCTAGATGAATAAAATGAATGCAAAAACTCTATTGAGACAGCATCTGGGACATTTAAATCTATTCCAGATGAATAAAATGAATGCAAAAACTCTATTGAGACAGCATCTGAAACGTTAAAATCCCTACCAGATGAATAAAATGAATGCTAAAACTCTATTGAGACAGCATCTGGGACATTTAAATCGCTTCCAGAGGAATAAAATGAATGCTAAACCTCTATTGAGACAGCATCTGAGACATTTAAATCGCTTCCAGTTGAATAAAATGAATGCAAAAACTCTATTGAGAGAGCATCTGGGACATTTAAATCGCTTCCAGATGAATAAAATGAATGCAAGAACACTGTTGAGACAGCATCTGGGACATTTAAATCGCTTCCAGATGAATAAAATGAATGCAAAAACTCTGTTGACACATCATCTGGGACATTTCAATCCCTTTCAGATGAATAAAATGAATGCAAAAACTCTGTTGAGACAGCATCCCGGACTTTTAAATCCCTTCCAGATGAATAAAATGAATGCAAAAACTCTGTTGAGACAGCATCTGGGACATTTAAATCCCCTCCAGATGAATAAAATGAATGCAAAAACTCTGTTGAGACAGCATTTGGGACATTTAAATCGCTTCCAGATGAATAAAATGAATGCAAAAACTCTGTTGAGACAGCATCTGGGACATTTAAATCGCTTCCAGATGAATAAAATGATTGCAAAAACTCTGTTGAGACTACATCTGGGACATTTAAATCCCTTCCAGATGAATAAAATGAATGCAAAAACTCTGTTGACACAGCATCTGGGACATTTAAATCGCTTCCAGATGAATAAAATGAATGCAAAAACTCTATTGAGACAATATCTGGGACATTTAAATCGCTTCCAGATGAATAAAATGAATGCAAAAACTCTATTGAGACAGCATTTGGAACGTTAAAATTGCTTCCAGATGAATAAAATGAATGCAAAAACTCTGTTGAGACAGCATCTGGGACATTTAAATCGCTTCCAGATGAATAAAATAGATGCAAAAACTCTATTGAGACAGCATCTGGGACATTTAAATCGCTTACAGATGAATAAAATGAATGCAAAAACTCTATTGAGACAGCAACTGGGACATTTAAATCCCTTTTAGATGAATAAAATGAATGCAAAAACTCTGTTGAGACAGCATCTGGGACATTTAGATCCCTTCCAGATGAATAAAATGAATGCAAAAACTCTATTGAGACACCAATTGAGACATTTAAATCGCTTCCAGATGAATAAAATGAATGCTAAACCTCTATTGAGACAACATCTGGGACATTTAAATCCCTACCAGATGAATGAAATTAATGCAAAAACTCTGTTGAGACAGCATCTGGGACATTTAAATCCCTTCCAGATGAATAAAATGAATGCAAAAACTCTATTGAGACAGCATCTGAGACTTTTAAATCGCTTCCAGTTGAATAAAATGAATGCAAAAACTCTATTGAGACAGTATTTGGGACATTTAAATCACTTCCAGATGAATAAAATTAATGCAAAAACTTTATTGAGACAACATCTGGGACATTTAATCCCTTCCAGATGAATAAAATGAATGCAAAAACTCTATTGAGACAGCATCTGGGACATTTAAATCGCTTCCAGATGAATAAAATGGATGCAAAAACTCTGTTGAGAGAGCATCTGGGACATTTAAATCGCTTCCAGATGAATAAAATGAATGCAAAAACTCTATTGAGACAGCATCTGACACATTTAAATCGCTTCCAAATGAATAAAATGAATGCAAAAACTCTATTGAGACAGCATCTGAGACATTCAAATCGCTTCCAGTTGAATAAAATGAATGCAAAAACTCTGTTGAGACAGCATCTGGGACATTTAAATCGCTTCCAGATGAATCAAATGAATGCAAAAACTCTATTGAGACAGCATCTGGGACATTTAAATCGCTTCCAGATGAATAAAATAGATGCAAAAACTCAATTGAGACAGCCTCTTGGACATTTAAATCCCTTCCAGATGAATAAAATGAATGCAAAAACTCTATTGAGACAGCAACTGGGATATTCAAATCCCTTCCAGATGAATAAAATGAATGCAAAAACTCTATTGAGACAGCATTTGGGATATTTAAATCGCTTCCAGATGAATAAAATGAATGCAAAAACTGTGTTGAGGCAGCATCTGGGACATTTAAATTGCTTCCTGATGTAGAAAATAAATGCAAAAACTCTGTTGAGACAGCATCTGGAACATTTAAATCGCTTCCAGATGAAGAAAATGAATGCAAAAACTGTGTTGAGACATCATCTTGGTCATTTAAATCGCTTCCAGTGGAATAAAATTAGTGCAAAAACTCTATTGAGACAACATCTGGGAAATTTAAATCGCTTCCAGATGAATAAAATGAATGCAAAAACTCTATTGAGACACCATCTGAGACATTTAAATCGCATCCAGATGAATAAAATTAATGCAAAAACTCTATTGAGACAACATCTGGGACATTTAAATCCCTTCCAGATGAATAAAATGAATGCAAAAACTCTATTGAGACTACATCTGGGACATTTAAATCCCTTCCAGATGAATAAAATGAATGCAAAAACTCTATTGAGACAGCATCTGGGACATTTAAATCGCTTCAAGATGAATGAAATGAATGCAAAAACTCTATTGAGACACCATCTGAGACATTTAGATCGCTTCCAGATGAATAAAATGAATGCAAAAACTGTGTTGAGACAGCATCTGGGACACTTAAATCCCTTCCAGAAGAATAAAATGAATGCAAAAACTTTATTCAGACTGCATCTGTGACATTTAAATCACTTCCAGATGAATAAAATGAATGCAAAAACTCTATTGAGACAGCATCTGAGACATTTAAATCGCTTCCAGTTGAATAAAATGAATGCAAAAACTCTATTGAGACGGCATCTGGGACATTTAAATCCCTTCCAGATGAATAAAATGAATGCAAAAACTCTATTGAGACAGCATCTGGGACATTTAAATCGCTTCCAGATGAATAAAATGAATGCAAAAACTGTGTTGAGAGAGCATCTGGGACATTTAAATCGCTTCCAGAAGAATAAAATGAATGCAAAAACTCTATTGAGACAGCATCTGGGATATTTAAATCGCTTCCAGATGAATAAAATGAATGCAAAAACTCTGTTGAGACGGCATCTGGGACATTTAAATCGCTTCCAGTTGAATAAAATAGATGCAAAAACTCTATTGAGACAGCATCTGGGACATTTAAATCGCTTGAAGATGAATAAAATGAATGCAAAAACTCTATTGAGACACCATCTGAGACATTTAAATCGCTTCCAGATGAATAAAATGAATGCAAAAACTGTGTTGAGAGAGCATCTGGGACATTTAAATCGCTTCCAGAAGAATAAAATGAATGCAAAAACTTTATTGAGACAGCATCTGTGACATTTAAATCGCTTCCAGATGAATAAAATGAATGCAAAAACTCTATTGAGACAGCATCTGAGACATTTAAATCGCTTCCAGTTGAATAAAATGAATGCAAAAACTCTATTGAGACGGCATCTGGGACATTTAAATCCCTTCCAGATGAATAAAATGAATGCAAAAACTCTATTGAGACAGCATCTGGGACATTTAAATCGCTTCCAGATGAATAAAATAGATGCAAAAACTCAATTGAGACAGCCTCTTGGACATTTAAATCCCTTCCAGATGAATAAAATGAATGCAAAAACTCTATTGAGACAGCAACTGGGATATTTAAATCCCTTCCAGATGAATAAAATGAATGCAAAAACTCTATTGAGACAGCATTTGGGACATTTAAATCGCTTCCAGATGAATAAAATGAATGCAAAAACTGTGTTGAGGCAGCATCTGGGACATTTAAATTGCTTCCTGATGTAGAAAATAAATGCAAAAACTCTGTTGAGACAGCATCTGGAACATTTAAATCGCTTCCAGATGAAGAAAATGAATGCAAAAACTGTGTTGAGACATCATCTTGGTCATTTAAATCGCTTCCAGTGGAATAAAATTAATGCAAAAACTCTATTGAGACACCATCTGAGACATTTAAATCGCATCCAGATGAATAAAATTAATGCAAAAACTCTATTGAGACAACATCTGGGACATTTAAATCCCTTCCAGATGAATAAAATGAATGCAAAAACTCTATTGAGACTACATCTGGGACATTTAAATCCCTTCCAGATGAATAAAATGAATGCAAAAACTCTATTGAGACAGCATCTGGGACATTTAAATCGCTTCAAGATGAATAAAATGAATGCAAAAACTCTATTGAGACACCATCTGAGACATTTAAATCGCTTCCAGATGAATAAAATGAATGCAAAAACTGTGTTGAGACAGCATCTGGGACACTTAAATCCCTTCCAGAAGAATAAAATGAATGCAAAAACTTTATTCAGACTGCATCTGTGACATTTAAATCACTTCCAGATGAATAAAATGAATGCAAAAACTCTATTGAGACAGCATCTGAGACATTTAAATCGCTTCCAGTTGAATAAAATAGATGCAAAAACTCTATTGAGACAGCATCTGGGACATTTAAATCGCTTGAAGATGAATAAAATGAATGCAAAAACTCTATTGAGACACCATCTGAGACATTTAAATCGCTTCCAGATGAATAAAATGAATGCAAAAACTGTGTTGAGAGAGCATCTGGGACATTTAAATCGCTTCCAGTTGAATAAAATGAATGCAAAAACTCTATTGAGACAGCATCTGGGATATTTAAATCGCTTCCAGATGAATAAAATGAATGCAAAAACTCTGTTGAGACGGCATCTGGGACATTTAAATCGCTTCCAGTTGAATAAAATAGATGCAAAAACTCTATTGAGACAGCATCTGGGACATTTAAATCGCTTGAAGATGAATAAAATGAATGCAAAAACTCTATTGAGACACCATCTGAGACATTTAAATCGCTTCCAGATGAATAAAATGAATGCAAAAACTGTGTTGAGAGAGCATCTGGGACATTTAAATCGCTTCCAGAAGAATAAAATGAATGCAAAAACTTTATTGAGACAGCATCTGTGACATTTAAATCGCTTCCAGATGAATAAAATGAATGCAAAAACTCTATTGAGACAGCATCTGAGACATTTAAATCGCTTCCAGTTGAATAAAATGAATGCAAAAACTCTATTGAGACAGCATCTGGGACATTTAAATCCCTTCCAGATGAATAAAATGAATGCAAAAACTCTATTGACACTGCAACTGGGACATTTAAATCCCTTCCAGATGAATAAAATGAATGCAAAAACTCTATTGAGACAACATCTGGGATATTTAAATCCCTTCCAGATGAATAAAATGAATGCAAAAACTCTATTGAGACAGCATCTGGGACATTTAAATCGCTTCCAAATGAATAAAATGAATGCAAAAACTCTATTGAGACACCATCTGAGACATTTAAATCGCTTCCAGATGAATAAAATGAATGCAAAAACTGTGTTGAGTCAGCATCTGGGATATTTAAATCGCTTCCAGATGAAGAAAATGAATGCAAAAACTCTGTTGAGACAGCATCTGGGACATTTAAATCGCTTCCAGATCAAGAAAATGAATGCAAAAACTGTGTTGAGACAGCATCTGGGTCATTTAAATGGCTTCCAGTTGAATAAAATGAATGCAAAAACTCAATTGAGACAGTATCTGGGACATTTAAATCGCTTCCAGATGAATAAAATGAATGCAAAAACCCTATTGAGAGAACATCTGGGACATTTAAATCCCTTCCAGATGAATAAAATGAATGCAAAAACTCTATTGAGACAGCATCTGGGACTTTTAAATCGCTTCCAGATGAATAAAATTGATGCAAAAACTCTGTTGAGAGAGCATCTGGGACATTTAAATCGCTTCCAGATGAATAAAATGAATGCAAAAACTCTGTTGAGACAGCATCTGGGTCATTTAAATCGCTTCCAGATGAATAAAATGAATGCAAAAACTCTATTGAGACAACATCTGGGACATTTAAATCCCTTCCAGAAGAAGAAAATTAATGAAAAAACTCTATTGAGACACCATCTGAGACATTTAAATCGCTTCCAGTTGAATAAAATGAATGCAAAAACTGGGTTGAGACAGCATCTGGGACATCTAAATCGCTTCCAGATGAATAAAATGAATGCAAAAACTCTGTTGAGACAGCATCTGGGACATTTAAATCGCTTACAGATGAATAAAATAGATGCAAAAACTCAATTGAGACAGCATCTGGGACATTTAAATCGCTTCCAGAGGAAGAAAATGAATGCAAAAACTCTGTTGAGACAGCATCTGGGACATTTAAATCGCTTCCAGATGAAGAAATGAATGCAAAAACTGTGTTGAGACAGCATCTGGGTCATTGAAATCGCTTCCAGTTGAATAAAATGAATACAAAAACTCCATTGAGACAACATCTGGGAAATTTAAATCCCTTCCAGATGAATAAAATGAATGCAAAAACTCTAATGAGACACCATCTGAGACATTTAAATCGCATCCAGATGAATAAAATGAATGCAAAAACTCTATTGAGACAACATCTGGTACATTTAAATCACTTCCAGATGAATAAAATGAATGCAAAAACTCTATTGAGACAGCATCTAAAACATCAAAATCGCTTCCAGATGAATAAAATGAATGCAAAAACTCTATTGAGACAGCATCTGGGACATTTAAATTGCTTCAAGATGAATAAAATGAATGCAAAAACTCTATTGAGACACCAATTGAGACATTTAAATCGCTTCCAGATGAATAAAATGAATGCAAAAACTCTATTGAGACAGCATCTGGGACATTTAAATCGCTTCCAGATGAATAAAATGAATGCAAAAACTGTGTTGAAAGAGCATCTGGGACATTTAAATCGCTTCCAGTTGAATAAAATGAATGCAAAAACTCTATTGAGACAACATCTGGGACATTTAAATCTCTTCCAGTTAAATAAAATTAATGCAAAAACTCTATTGGGACAGAATCTGGGACATTCAAATTCCTTCCAGATGAATAAAATGAATGCAAAAACTCTATTGAGACAACATCTGGGACATTTAAATCGCTTCCAGATGAATAAAATGAATGCAAAAACTCTATTGAGACAGCATCTGGGACATTTAAATCGCTTCCATATGAATAAAATAGATGCAAAAAGTCTATTGAGACAGCATCTGAGACATTTAAATCGCTTCCAGATGAATAAAATGAATGCAAAAACTCTATTGAGACAACATCTGGCACATTTAAATCCCTTCCAGAAGAATAAAATTAATGCAAAAACTCTATTGAGACAGCATCTGTGACATTTAAATCGCTTCCAAATGATTAAAATGAATACAAAAACTCTATTGAGACAGCATCTGAGACATTTAAATCGCTTCCAGTTGAATAAAATGAATGCAAAAACTCTGTTGAGACAGCATCTGGGACATTTAAATCCCTACCAGATGAATAAAATGAATGCAAAAACTCTATTGACACAACATCTGGGACATTTAAATCCCTTCCAGATGAATAAAATGAATGCAAAAACTCTATTGAGAGAGCATCTGGGACATTTAATTCGCTTCCATATGAATAAAATGAATGCAAAAACTCTATTGAGACACCATCTGAGACATTTAAATCGCTTCCAGATGAATAAAATGAATGCAAAAACTGTGTTGAGACAGCATCTGGGACATTTAAATCGCTTCCAGATGAAGAAAATGAATGCAAAAACTCTGTTGAGACAGCATCTACGACATTTAAATCGCTTCCAGATGAAGAAAATGAATGCAAAAACTGTGTTGAGACAGCATCTGGGTCATTTAAATCGCTTCCATTTGAATAAAATGAATGCAAAAACTCTATTGAGACAGTATCTGGGACATTTAAATCGCTTCCAGTTGAATAAAATGAATGCAAAAACTCTATTGAGATTACAGAAATAGCATTGTTCATAATGCACATATAATGTTCAAAAAGCTTCAATAAACATGAAATTACAGAAAAAAACATTGTTCAGAAATCAGCTATGATGTTTGAAAGGCTTCCAGAAGACTGAAAACACAAAACATTCTTGTTCACATTGCTTCGATAATATTCAAAACGCTTCCAGAAGACTGAAATTACAAAAACATTATAGTTCAGAATACATCTACTGTATATTGTTCGAAGCACTAACAGAAGACTGAAATTAGAGAAAAATCATGGTTTAGAATGCATCTATATTGTTCAAGACGCCTCCAGAAGACTTAAATTAGAGAAAAAATCTTGTTCAGAATGCATCTAGATAGTTCAAAACGCTCCTAGAAGACTAAATCAAGGAAACATTATTGTTCAGAATATATCTGTGTTGTTCAAAACGCTTCCACAAGACAGAACTTAAAGAAATATCATTGTCCAGAATGCATCCATAATGTTGAAAACGCTTCCAGAAGACTAAAATACAGAAACATCATAGTTCAGAACTATCTATAATGTTCAAAATGCTTCCAGAAGACTGAAATTACAAAAACATTATTGCCCAGAAGGCATCTATAATGTTCAAAACCTTTCCAGAATACTAAAATTTCAGAAACCGCATTGTCCTGAATTCCAATATATTGTTCAAAACGCTTCCAGAAGACTGAAATTACAGAAACACCATTGTTTAGAGAGCATATCTAACATTAAAAAAGCTTCCAGAAGACTTATATTCAAAATGCATATATAATGTTCAAAACGCTTACAGAAGACAGAAATTACAGAAATATCATTGTTCGGAAGGCTTCTATAATACCGAAAGCGCTTTCAGATTACTGAAATTACACAAACATCATTATTCAGAATACATCTATAAAGTTCAAAACTCTTCAAGAAGAATGAAATTACAGTAAACATCATTGTTCAAAATGCATCTATAATGTTCAAAACGCTTCTAGAAGACTGAAATTACCGAAACAACATTGTTCGGATGGCATCTATAATGCTCAAAACATTTTCAAAATACTAAAATTACAAAAACATAATTGCTTAGAAAATATCTATTGTGTTCAAAACACTTCAAGAAAACTAAAATTACAAAAACATTAGTGCTCAGAATGTTCCTGTAATATTCAAAACGCTTTCAGAAAACTAGAATTACGGAAAAATTGTTGTCCAGAATGCATCTATAATGTTTAAAAGGCTTCGAAAAGATTAAAATTACGTGAAAATCATTGTTCAAAATGCATCTACCATGCTCAAAACGCTTCCGGAAGGATGAAGATACAGAAACATCATTGTTCAGAGTGCATCTATTATTTCTAAAACGCTTCCAAAAGACTGAAACGTCTTTGCTCAGAATGCCTGGAGACTGCATGTTTTCTTGTTTCTTTTTTTTTTTTTTTTTGGTTGGAGGAATTGCCCTCAATCATAAGGCTCCATAACAAATTGGATTCCCATATACTTTTATATTGCGGCAGATCAATCAGTATACTGTAAATATAAAATGGTGCAATACACGATTTGTAGAAAAAAAGACTGGTTTGTGATATATTTTGCAGCATTCTGAGACTGAAAATACTAAAACATCATTTGTCAGAATGCATCACTAATGTCCAAACCACTTCCCAAAGACTGGAATTACAGAAACATTTTTCAGAATGCATTTATAATGTTCAAAAGGCTTCCAGAACACTGATACTACAGAAAAATCATTGCTCAGAATACATCTTTAATGTTTAAAACACTTTCAGATGACTAAAATTAAAGAAACAATATTGTTCATAATGAATTTATATTGTTCAAAATGCTTCCAGAAACTTGAAATTACAAAAACACCATTGCTCAGAAAGCATCTATATCGTTAAAAACTCTTTGATAAGACATAAATTATAAAAGCATCTTTCTTCAGAAAGCGTGTATTATTTTCAAAACGCTTCCAAAGTACTAAAGTTACGGAAAGATTTATTCTCAGGATACATCTATAATATTCAAAACGCTTCCAGAAGACTGAAAATACAGAAACATCAGTCGACAGAATGCAAATGTAATGTTCAAAATATTAACAAAATACTGAAATTACGAACACATCATTGTTCAGATTGCATATATGCGTTCAAAAGGTTTTCAGAAGACAAAAAATACAGAAAGGTCATTGTTCAGAATGCATCTATAATGTTCCAAACGCTTCAAGAAAACTGAAATTACAGAAAACAATAATTGCTCGGAAAGAATATTTAATGTTCTTAACGCTTCCAGAAGACTAAACCTACAGATACATCATAGTCCAGAATGCATCTATGACTTTAAAAACGTTTAAAAAAGACTGAAATTACAGAAACATCTTTGTTCAGAATGCACCTATAATGTTCAAAACGCTTCCAGTAGACTAGAATTACAGAAACACCATTGTTCAGAATGCAGCTATAATGTTCAAAACGCTTCCAGATGACTAAAATTACAGAGA
>NC_090754.1:49918349-49930849 GCF_036898095.1 Palaemon carinicauda
GGTGCCAAACCTGGCGCCATCTGTATTCCTTTTTGTGTAGCTTAACAACTTGGTGTTTTTTTCCGTGTTTATCGCAAATCTTGGATTTATTCTGCTTTTCATGGCTTCTCCGTCTTCGTCGGCCTCTGATAAGTTGAGTACCATGTCTTTTATGTATAAATGTAGGCTCTTGGTAAATTTTTGAGTGATTAATAGGATTAATCTTTGTCACAAGAGCCGTAGCCTACCGGAGGCGTCATGGACGCTGTCGCTCGCTAGGTATAAGTTTAGTTAGTCAGAGCGACATTCCCGGTTGTTTTGCTTTAATAAATTTTAGCTATTTAGCATTATATAGGATTTCCTTTCGTGCTTAGTATTATTTTGGCGAAGTATTCGCCATTCTGGCCTACGCTAGGCCATGTAGCCTAGTCTTTTGGTCCTAGTACTTCATGCATGATTTTGGTTTTTCCGAGTGTATTAAAATTTCATTGAAGATTTAGGCTATGTTTTATACATTTAAGATTGTGTGGAATATTTCCAAGATAGTATACGAGTGAGTTTCGGTGATTTAGGTAATCGATTCTCTTGGTGCCTAGGCTAAGTTGCTTATGAAGCCTTAGTATACTTTCTCATACTCCCCGGTTGCTTTCTTTTCTTCGGGGAAGGTCTGCAATCCCTTTCCCTCTGTTTAAGCCTTGGGCTTATCCCTAAGTGGTTTTTTCCGAATTAATTTTCGATAAAACTATACTGGGGTGTTACTGTACCTTCCTGTTCCAGTAAGTCTGGTTCAAAGAGGGACAGAACAACAGAGTTTTTTAGTCTGAGTCTGTGTTTGTGTGGCTTGGGGTAGAGTCTCCCTTGCTGGCCTGACACAGACAAAGGTGGCTTAGCCTCCTTAGGTCACTACCGAAGGTTTCTGTGGATATGATTCCTTCTTTTGTGATCTACCAGACTAGTCCTTGTTGCTGTTCTCGGGGGAGGATAAGTTTCTTTCCCTGGGAGTGGCAACACCTTCCTTGCTTTGGTGCTCTGGGAGCTGGCAAGTATTGCTGGCCTCCCCCCTTGGATCTCCCTTAGGCTAAGATAAGTTTCTTGGCTGCGGGTGATCCGTCACTAAAGCAAGGTTGGTAGGACCCTCTTTTGTCCCTTCCCCCTCTATCTCCGTAATGGCCTAGCCATTACAGTACTGTACGTCGTTCTACATCTGGACCTAGAATAGGTTAGGATGTGGAATTGACTCAGCTCCCTGCCGGCCGGCAGAGCTGCCGGCCGGCAAGGGTCTTATATTTTGAGTGCTGCCCGGACCTCCCTTGGTCCCTCATCCATGCCTGCCTGTAGAGCCAGACGGCATTGGTCAGGAAGCCTGAATTAGATTCTCCCCTTCCTTATATGCACTCTTTCGGATTGCCGGGCTTGGAGGTAGTGTACTCTCTTATCCCGGCATCCATCCTATTTTTCTTCTAGTGCTGTACCCGACCCGGCTGCCGGCCTATGAGGCTGGCAGCCAGGCGGGTGTAGTCCTCTGGTTCTTTTGCTGCCGGCTGGCATCGGTCCTGTACCTTTGCCGGCCGGCTAATGTCAGCCCTTGTAGCCGGTCACCAAGAGTGTGGCCGGCAGCTGGGTACTACCTTGTGTAGTTGCCGGCCGGCCGGCACATGCACTTGAACCAGAGTTCTGCCGCCTTATAGCTGTTAAGTAGTATACATTAAAGCTAGTTATGGTGTGTTGCCGGCCGGCACGTATCCTCCTATACTGTGCTAGTATTCTTCAGTATAACATATACAGTAAGAAGAAAACTATGGTATGGGTTTTGGTACAGCACTGTTTGTTCTAACACTTTTGTGTTTTCTTGCACAGTCCTTTGCTGTTGCCCTACAGATAGGAAAGTGAGTTCTTTCCTGTCTATTATCCAGGATTTTAAAATCATTGCTTAGGTGTGAGCTCCACCTGTTTCCTTTGGAAACCTTGCATTGGGTACTCTAGAAGAGATTAACCATTTGATTTTATTATCTGGAAGGCTGCAACAATGGGTTGTGAGGGAAACACAAGTGTGTGTCTTTCCTTTCTGAATTGTTATGCTATACTATGCATATCCAGTGATACATAGTTCACTTGATACTCATGGAAATTTCTTCTCTTTACAGGAGGACCTTCCGAAGTGCAGTAATGTTTTCTGCAACGTCCGCAGCAAGAATCTCTGCGGACATGAGTTTTGTAGGAGACACGCAGCATGCGCTGTCTCCAAGGATGATCTACAGTATTGGGACCCTCAGGTAAGTACTGTGTGCACTAACCTGATTACTGAGGCCTTTGATCCCCCTTGGCGGAATCAAGGGATATAGCAAGGGAGAAGCTTCGTACCTGGGTAAGGAGCTTCCAAAAGAACACCTCTGGCCCTTATCTTCCAAGTGAGAAGATGAGGGCGTATCTTTTCCCTAAGGCATCAGCTGATGCTGTGATTCCCCAGCCTCAAGAGGAGATCCCCCAAAGTCAGATCCAGGTGGATGCTGAAGTCGCGGTCGCGATGCAAGACATCCAGTTAGATGACAGGATGTCTGACGTGGACGAGCGTTTGGAAGAAGACCTCCTGGCAGAAGGCCAGGATGAAGTTCAAGCCCTGGACGTCGTAGAGGAAGAGGTCGACGAGGTGTCGGCTACTCCGGTTCAGATTCCGGAGCCTATTCCCTCAACATCGGCCGGTCTCCCAGTAGAGCTGGGACAGGCCCTCTCTTCTATTGTTGGAATGATCCAACAAATGCAGAAGGAGAATCAGGAGAAGGCGGCTGCAATGGAACTGCGGATGCAGAGCCTTGCAGAATCACATGGGCCCCAGAAAAGGCTCAATGTGAAAGACCTTCCCTTGTGCTCAGATGCTAAACCATGTGTCCGGCTGAGGAAGGAACCAGCTTCAAAGGAGGAGACAGAGCCGAAGGAGGTCATAGTGATGGACCATACTAAGGCTCAAGCTCTGCTTTCATCCTCGTTGAAAGAGAGGGGCTTCTCTAACTCAAAAGTAGCTGCATTGAGCAAGAAGCTCCCTTCCTTTGTGTCCTCTCCTGCTAGAGCCTTCCCCTTTTTACAGAAAGGGTATGCGGCTGTACTAAAAGCAGTCGAGGCCGACAAGCCTTGCCCCTCCCTGAAGGAGTGTAAACCCTTGTCGCTGGCCCTACCTATGGACCACAAAGACTGGAAGGACGTCCATCTTACGTTCTCAGTTGGGAAGTTGGAGGCTGATATCGCCGGACGTCAGTTCGGCGAGGACCTCCCTAAGCTGTCTGACTTTCTCTTGCAGAGAGAGTTCGAGACAAAAGAAAGACTGGCTGCCTCAATGTCTCTTCAGACTACTCTTGAGACAATGGCAAGTGATCCCAAGGTCCATGAAATGTTCATGGTGGTGGCCAAGACTCATCTGGCCACAGTGACGAAGGACCTTTATGGCTTCGTCAAGGCGAGGAGAGCTTGTAGGGAGTTCGTGTTCACCTCGACTACGGTGAGGCACGAGCCAAGGAAACTAATCTCCTCCAACATTTGGGGCAAAGACCTTTTCCCTACCGATTTGGTCAAAGAAATAGTTGATAAGGCCGCCTTGGAGAATAGAAACCTTCTCCAGAAGTGGGGCCTGGCTATCAAAAGAAAGTCATCCCCGGATGAAGGTCCTCAACCAAAGAGGAAGACTATGAGGACTAGGCTACCGTCTCGGCCAGCCAAGCCTTTTAGACAGCAACAGCAACTGCAATTGCCTTTGCCTCCAGTGCCCCAGATCATGGCACAAACCCCGACCACTTTTCAGTGGGTACCCCAGGCCGTGTCGACACAGTCCACGGCATTCACCCCATCGTTCGAAGGGCAGTCTACTTCCTTTCGAGCAAAGCCTAGAGGGGCAGCCAGAGGCTCGTCTGGGCGCCCCTCAAGGGGAAGGGGATTCAGGGGTGGTCGTGGTCAGGGAGGCAAGACCTCGGGACGGCAGTCCAAGTGGGATGATACTGGTAGGAGGGAGACTTCTGAAATTTCGGGATCGGTGGACCTTCGATCCCTGGGCCCACAGCCTACTCAAGAATGGACTGGGCTGGAGCTGGTACAGCACTCCACCCCCGGGCCTTCGGGTTTTCCAACACTCCACCCCCGTTCTGGAAGAGTACGTTCACGAACTGTTGGAGAAAAATGTGATCCGAAAGGTGAAGTCCATCAAATTCCAAGGGAGGCTGTTTTGTGTTCCCAAGAAAGACTCGGAAAAGCTCAGAGTCATTCTGGACTTGTCGCCACTCAACAAGTTCATAGTGTATTACAAATTCAAGATGCTAACACTGCAACACATAAGGACCTTACTGCCCAAGAGGGCATATTCCGTGTCTATAGACCTGTCAGACGCCTATTGGCACATTCCAATCAACCGTCGACTCTCCCCCTACCTAGGGTTCAGGCTACAACGAAGACTATACGCCTTCAGAGCCATGCCATTCGGGCTAAACATAGCCCCAAGGATTTTTACGAAGCTTGCGAGCGTAGCTCTCAAACAATTACGCCTAAAGGGAATTCAGGTAGTAGCCTACCTGGACGACTGGTTGGTGTGGGCAGCATCCGAGACAGAATGCTTGCAAGCTTCCAGTCAAGTGATCTAGTTCCTACAGTACCTAGGTTTCAAGATCAACAGATAAAAGTCTCGACTTTTTCCATCTCAAAAGTTCCAGTGGCTGGGAATCCACTGGGACCTTTTGTCACACCGTTTCTCCATCCCGGCGAAGGAAAGGAAGGAGATAGCGGGTTCTGTCAAGAGACTTCTAGATTCCGAAAGGATATCAAGACGCGAACAAGAGAGGGTACTGAGCTCTCTCCAGTTTGCTTCGGTGACAGACCCAGTGCTAAGAGAACAGCTAAAGGATGCAACCGGAGTTTGGAGAAGTTATGCATCAATCGTGCGAAGAGATCTGAGAAGACCAGTTCTGCTTCGGCTACGTACTCTTCTCAGGCCTTGGTCCCAAGCCAGACTTCTAAAGGAGTCGGTTCTTCTTCAGCCACCTCCCCCGTCGGTGACGATTCACTCAGACGCCTCGAAGGAGGGATGGGGAGGTCACTCTCATCGGAAAAAAGTCCAGGGGACTTGGTCCAAGCTATTCAAGACCTTTCACATAAACTTTCTAGAAGCTATGGCAGTGCTCCTTACCTTAAAGAAAGTTTCCCCGCGTCACTCGATCCACATAAGGTTGGTGATAGACAGCGAGGTAGTTGTGAGATGCTTGAATCAACAAGGATCGAGGTCACAACCTCTCAACCTGGTGATGCTGGCCATCTTCCGATTTGCGGAAAAGAAGTGGTACCTGTCGGCAGTTCACCTTCAAGGAGTCCGCAATGTGACAGTGGACGCTCTATCCAGGTTCACACCGATAGTGTTGGATTGATCCTTAGACGCAGGCTCATTCTCCTTCATTCTGAATCAAGTCCCAGAACTGCAGATAGACCTCTTTGCGACGAAAGAAAACAAGAAGTTGCCCCTGTACGTGTCCCCGTACGAGGACCCCTTAGCGGAAGCAGTGGACGTGATGTCCCTCAACTGGAACAGAGGGTCCAGGATTTATCTGTCCCCTCCTCACAACCTTCTGTTGAGGGTCCTCAACAAACTGAGATCCTTCAAGGGGGTAGCGGCAATAGTAGCCCACAAGTGACCGAACAGCATGTGGTTCCCCCTGGCATTGGAACTACAGCTGAAGTTTGTACCGCTACCAGATCCAGTTCTGACCCAGCGAGTCCAGAAGTCGACTGTCTGCGCTTCATTACAGAAAACCCGGACCCTGCAGCTCATGATTTTCTCTCCCTAGCGGTGAAAAAGCGTTTCGGGATTTCGAAAGACAGCATAGACTTCCTAGAGGAATATAAGTGCAAATCTACTAGAAGGCAATATGAGTCATCTTGGAGAAAATGGGTGGCCTTTGTCAAGGCAAAGAATCCGCAGGAGATCTCTACAGACTTCTGCTTATCTTTCTTCATCCACCTCCATGGTCAAGGATTGGCAGCTAACACGATTTCAGCGTGTAAGTCTGCTTTGACAAGACCCATTCTATATGCCTTCCAGGTCGACCTAGGTAACGAGTTCTTTAATAAAGTTCCGAAAGCCTGCGCTAGGCTCAGACCTTCAGCACCTCCAAAGGCCATTTCATGGTCTTTAGACAAAGTTCTTCATTTCGCTTCTCTGTTGTGCAATGAAGAGTGTGCGTTAAAGGATTTGACACAAAAAGTTATTTTCCTATTTGCACTCGCGTCCGGGGCCAGGTTTAGTGAGATTGTAGCCCTCTCGAGAGAGGCAGGTCATGTTCAGTTCCTGGATGGGGGAGAACTGAACCTGTTTCCGGATCCTACATTTCTCGCCAAGAATGAGTTACCCACCAACAGGTGGGGTCCCTGGAGAATCTGCCCTCTGAAAGAAGATGCATCTCTATGTCCAGTAGAATGCCTAAAGGTCTATCATCATAGAACTTCAGACTTCAAGGGTGGTCAACTATTCATGGGAGAAACATCAGGCTCAAATTTATCTCTGAATCAACTCAGAGCGAAAATCAAATATTTTATTCGCAGAGCGGATCCTGACAGTACACCCGCAGGTCACGATCCGAGGAAAGTTGCCTCATCCTTAAATTTCTTTAATTGTATGGATTTTGAACATCTTCGTTCATACACTGGCTGGAAGTCTTCCAGAGTGTTCTTTCGCCACTATGCGAAGCAAGTAGAGGAACTAAAGAGATCTGTGGTAGCAGTGGGTCGCATCGTTAACCCTACTGTTTAACTCTGCGAGGAACAGTGGTTTTAATTGGGACGATTAATTCCAGGGTGAGTGTGTAGTTATATACCGTACTACAAACTAAGTGAGGGCACTGAGTTGCCCATGTAGACTGTTCCATTTCCAAAGGTGAACCTAGCATAAGTGCAGACATGTGTGCCGAGCGTTTCTAACGCTAATGTCATTGGTTTGTAATACAGACTTTTATGACTTTGATACCTCGGTATCTTCAAAGTGGCATTTAATGTGTTTTCTTTCAGATAAACAAGTTCTGTTTACTATCATACTTATGCTTAATGTTTTGGGTTATCCTCTTCTTATATATATATATATATATATATATATAATTGTGGTTAACCTGTCTGTTTATTGTCTGTCAATGAACTTGTTTTTGAGAACCTTGCGTCACCTTCACCTGTGTCAATTTATTGGTATAATTGAGCATTCATTCTATGTACCTTATCTGGGATAATTCTAATAGAATTGTTCCTTTATGCAAGCTATGTTGCATTGGTTTATGCTTTCCCTTAACGGGAGGACCCCGTCCCATAAGGGGACGATGGCGGTTTTACTAGTTTCCTCCTATGCGGATATAAACCTTTGTCCAATACAAGTATTTTGCGGAGAACTGGTCGATATTTCATATTGACGCAGTGGTTCTTTACAAACTATGCTTTACTTAATATAGGGCGAGACCACTATATTAGCTTGCCTGGTATTCATACATAGGTATATGTACTCTTCGAGACTTTTCCAGAGTCTAGTAGGACTCTTCCCTGTAGGGGGCAGGAAGCTCTAACAGGGTTTATAGTTAGTTAGAAAGATGTATAACGGTAACATCTTAGGTCTCTAGGTCTAGTCGACCGGGAAAAATTACATCCGGGGAGTACAGCACGTACTGAGAATCCACAGATACAGTAATGCTCTGGTATACTTCCATCAGGACGACATGGCTTGAGCCCAAAAAACGGATTTTGAGCGAAGCTAAAAATCTATTTTTGGGTGAGATGGCCATGTCGTCCTGATGGACCCGCCCTTGCCTTTCTAAGAAAGGGCTGTAGGACCCCTCCCTACATACAGTATCTGTAGCACCTCGTGTACGCTACAAGGAATACAGATGGCGCCAGGTTTGGCGCCAGGCACGCTTACGAATCGGGAGATAGGGAGCCTTGGGAGCGGCTCCCCCTTTTTCTTTCCCGAATTCGTTTCTTGCTAATTGCACCCTGCGAGACGAAATCTCTGTTCGGGATGCAGATTGCCATGTGGCGTGTCAAGAATACGTCCTCTGATATGTCGCGATATCCTTTTCAGGAGGGATATTTGCTCCAGGAGTTAGAATTCTGGTACCTTAAGGTAAATTCTCTGGGAATATCGCCGTAGTTGTAATATACCCTAGGAAGCTACCCTATAGGAACTTCCATCAGGACGACATGGCTCTCTCACCCAAAAATAGATTTTTCGCTTCGCTCAAAATCCGTTATATATATATATATATATATACATATATATATATATATATATAATGTATATATACATATATATATATATATATATTTATATATATATATATATATATAAATATATATATATATATATATATATTCATATATATACACAAATATACATATATATACACACATATATATATATATATATACATATATATATATATACATATATATATATATATGTATATATATATATATATATACATATATATACATATATATATATATATGTATATATATATACATACATACATATATATATATATATATATGTATATATATATATATATATATACATATATATATATATATATATATACATATTTATATATATATATATATATACATGTATATATATATATAAATAAATATAAATATTTATAATATATATATATATATATATATACCTAATGATTATATATACACATATATATCGGATTTTGACGTAGGAAAAATCTCTTTTTAGGTGAGAGAGCCAATGTCGTCCTGATGGAAGGTCCTTCCGGCAGCTTCCTACTGTATAATATTTCTGCGAGTGATATTACAACAGAATTACCATCAGGTATATCTGGGTTGTAACCCCCGAAACAACTATCCTAAGATATTTTGTATAATATCCGTACATAACCATAGATATCTGCACCCCTAACAGACTTAACCCAATCTAGGAATCTTAGGTGAAGAATAGTTGAGGTGCCATTACATATCTTCTGTACTCATACTACCGTCTGTCTTTGATGAACTTATTTCACCTAACAGCGTAACTACTGTGACAAGAGGCATCTGAGGGGGCATCAAGTAGGGACTACGTCAAGGGTGCCCCACCAGGGCGCCAGGGATATCACAACCAAAAATAGATTTTTCTTACGTGAAAATCTTTTTTTTGGGCACGAGCCATGTCGTACTATTAGAAGTGTACCAGAGAATTACCTATGACTCGGTAGGAAGCCTCAAAAAGAGAGGTCCAAATACCGAAATGCACTTACAGGATTATTCCATGAAGGCATACGTATCACTCTCAACTATATATCCCAGAACAGTTCGGAGGCAGTATGACAAGCTTGATAGTCTGACAAAGAGACAATAAGGACCTAAGCACCACCCTCCGTAATCAGAAAATTACCGTAGTCTAGTGTCGGGAACCCTAAGGAAGCCGAAACATAAGGTGGCATCATAGGCAAGGTGTATGGAACCAAAACCAGCAGGATATTAAATACAATTATGATCATGAAGGATAATAATGATAAGGCACTAAAGTTATCGCCGCTACAGTAATTATAATCATAATAGTTGGGCTAAAATAAAAGGCATGTAACAATATATAGCCTTATACTCACAAGAATCAGTGCCAAGGTGAACGAGCAGCCATTATTAACCGCATATGGAAATTTATTTTACAAAGTAAATACATCCCGTTCATACCCTGGCATAAGGTAATAAATGTCATAAGGAACCGTAGGGAACCTATGACAAGATAAACCTGATCAATACACATTTAATCCAGCCTGTACAATAAAGGGGTAATCACCCGAACCAAATGAGATATAGATTAACTACCATTTAGATAGTTAGGCTGTAGTACTGAAGGAATACACATAGCGTTGGAAACACATATGTGAACCTGATAAGGAAATGATTAAATGCATTTTCCCATTTTTCCTTGAAGCAAAAACCAACTGTTTACTCATGACAATAACAAGCTGGAAAAGTGCCCTAGGATGCATTGTGAGTTGTGCCATTGCTGAGTGTTTGATAACACTTCCCACAGCCACCACAGAATGACGTATCTCCTCCAATTGCTTCAGATAATGCCCAAGGAAAACCCAAGTGGACTTCCAACCAGTATATGCCTGCAGTCCCTCAAAGGACATATACTGTAAAAAGTTCAAGGAGGAAACCACTTCCTTTATGGTTGTGACCCGGTACCATACTAGCCAGGTCAGCTCTTCGTATACAGTAAGTAATTATTGCTTTAATTGTGTCAGAGACAAATCAAACCCCAGTGTTTCTTTTTGAAAGAAATTACCACCCTTAAAATGTACTGTTCTTAGTAAATAACATTTTTGAGCACTACACTGAACACAGGGAAGGATCACCTGATAGGGGGACTATTTTCCATAGACCCCAACGTGTAGAGGGAAGTTCATTCTTCGCTAGAAAAGCGGGATGAGGGTATAAATTATCCTTACCATTATCCACTAATTCAATATGGTCCTTGTCTCTAGAAAGCACCACAATGTCAATAATTCGAACACCGGAAGCCATCATAATTAAAAAGATGACTCTCTGAGTGAGATCATGAATAGAAGCCGTTTGATTTTCTGTGTCCGAAGAGAATTGCAAAACTTTGGCCAAAGACCAAGAGATACGCTTCGGTGGATTCGATGTCTGCAACTTTGCACAATCCTTCGGAATTTTGTTGAAGAGATCCGAGTTAAAGTCAACATCAAAGGCATAGAGTAAAGGTCAGGTGAGGGCCGAATTGTATGACAATAATCCATAGGAATCGACCCTGGATTTTTTTTTTTTGACGTATTTGACTCATAACCTCCATTATGTTTCATACTAAGTCATGGTGTTAAACGACTCATAGTTTCCGAAAATTCCTAATTATCACGTTGGAGTTGGAACTTTTTTCCCAGGGCTATGGCGAAAAATCATGAGATGAAGGTTGTTCGTTCTCCACGATGAAGCGTAAGCAATCTCCTGCTGTTCCTCTCGGGACAGAATCTGGTTGGTCATGGCACCAACTTGGGTTTCAAATCCGTGGCGATGGGAAACCAGTTGCTCTTTGGCCACAGAGGAGCCACCAGAGCTTCAGTTTCTTTGAAAGAACGAAGGTTGTCCATAACCTTAATGAGGAGGTTGAACAATGGAAACAGGTAAATCTTGGTTCAACGATTTCAACCTTGGGACATCGCATACCTGCCCCATGTTTGGTGCTACCTAGCAGGGAAGTATCTTGTTGAGACTCATCGCAAACAGATCTACTTGAAGGCCAGGGACTTGATCTCCTTAAAGGTGGGATGTTGACAAGTGCCAACCATTCTTCTGAGCCAACGTAAAGACGGCTATCATTACATAGTTTATATGAGGAGACCTCGTCCCTTGTCTGTTCTTGCAATGGACTATCATCCTGTTGTCAAGGTCCAGACAGATATGAATATTCTCCTTCAAGTATAATTTTTTGAGGGACCAAAAGACTGCCATGAACTCCAGAATATTGATGTGGAATACTTTAAATTTCTAAGACCAACTGCCTTGCACTTTCTTGGGTGGGTTATGACCCCCCCCCCCCACCCACTTACCAACGAGGCATCCGCACAAAGTGTCACTACTGGAGGAGTAAAGCACAATGGCACCATCTGTGAAAGACTTTTGGCAGTGGACCACGGTCTAAATTGCTAGTGCAGTAGAACAGGAGTCTGCTTCTGATGGTTGCAAAGAGCTTTGGAGGCTCTCTCTTCCTAAATTTTGCTTGCTTCTTTGAGTCGTACTTGGAGGACAGGGTTCGTTACCGAGGTGAATTGTAAAGATCCTAGAACCCCCTCGTGGTGTCGCCTGGTGATCATCCTCGACTTGATCAGGGATCTGACTGACATCTCTATTTCCTTTTTTTTCGAGGACGGAATAGCTAGGGAGTGAGACTTTAAGATTCCAACGAATCTCCAACCAGCGGAAGTGTTGAGCTGAAGACAGTCTTCATTTTTAGAAGTTGATCCAAAATCCAAGGGACTGGAGGAACCGTACAACTCGAGTGGCTGCTTCTGAGCACTCAGTGTTGAGGGAACTCACACTAGCCTGTCGTCAAGGCACGCCACTATTTGAAGGCCTTTCTCACGAAGTTGTTGTACAACGGTGTCGGTAAACGTTGTGAAAATTCTCAGAGCTGTGTTGAGCCAAAATGTATAGATCTGAATACGTAGCCCTTTCTCTCCAGGCTGGAACCAAGGTAGGGGGAGAAGCGTCGACTTATCAGAAGATACCAAAATACATCGGTAAGGTCTATGGAGACAGTGAAGGCCAACAGGGGTGGTAAGGTCCATATTTGCGAAAAAATCAACATCCGGACCCTGTCACACTTAACAAACAGATTTATACTGGACAAGACTAAAATAGTTTGATGTATGCACAAAACCTTCTTTGGCATGCAAAATAGACTACTTTGAAATCTCATAGATCTAATGCAATAGATAGCTCTTCTCTTCAAAAGGTCTTATCTATATTTGTCCACATGAAGTGTT
>NC_090754.1:49950849-49960849 GCF_036898095.1 Palaemon carinicauda
TGGCTTATCAGAAATAAAAGAGAAAAGAGCTGATATAATGATAGTTAATTTGTCAAATAAAAGAGTTGTGCTAGGAAGTGATACTGTGTGGGAATTATAGTTATGTAAAATTGATTACAATAGGATGTCTGGAGCCACAACTCCAGACCGGACAGACGAACACACTCAAACTCTGGTTATGCAAATGCGAAAACTATGTCCGTCAGAATATCAGCCTGTAGTTAGGTACATTGTCAATAATTATCCTGATGTAATTGCAATAGGAGATGAGCCACCTAGGAGGATTGATCGATTTCCCTTTAGCATTGAAACTGGGCAGGAGGAGCCGATCATGTCAAGGCCTTATAAGGTACCCATTCATTTCCAGGGAGAGATAGAAAGGGAAATTAATAAATTAAGGGAACAAGGGATAATTGAGGAGGGCGAATCCCCCATGGCTTCTCCAATTGTGGCTGTTAGGTAAAAGGATGGCTCGGTAAGATTGTGTGTTGATTGTAGGAAGTTGAATGCAGTCATTAAGGATAATGCATTTCCATTGCCCTCGATCGAAGAATTACTTGTGAAAGTACGGGATAGTAAATATTTTACAACTGTTTATTTAAAATCTGGAATCTATCAAATACCCATTCAGGAAGACAGTAAATGTGAAACGGCATTTATAGCTAACGATCAACTATTTCAGTTTAATTTTCTTCCTTTATGTATTAAAAATGCTTCGAGTAATGATGGCAGTTATGTGTCCCTTAATTAGCTATAATGTTCTTGTTTATTTAGACGATATCATAACTACAGGGAAAACGACCGAAGAACATGATAATAATATTTGTAAAGTCTTTGAAGCATTTCGACGTAATGGTATTAAAATAAATTTGTCAAAGTGCAAATTTATCTGTAAACAGGTCGAATTTTTAGGTCACAAAATAACTCTAGAAGGTATCCAACCCTACCCCAGTAAAGTATGGGCTATTAGAAATTTCCCCAAAACACGTACCCCTAAGGAAGTAACTGGGTTCCTTGGGTTCGCTGGGCATTACTGTAAATTCATATGAGGTTTTGGAGAGATAGCGAGACCCTTAGATGCTTTAAAGAAACAAAAAATAATAAATTGTGAAATGGAAGAAGAAAAGGCCTTTAACCATTTGAAAGCTGCCTTAACTAAGGATGAATTACTCACATATACTAGATTTGATCGCCCGTTTTTAGTGACAACAGATGCGAGTAGCATAGCTATTGGTGGCGCAGTTTCTCGACAAAATGATAAAGGCAGAGAGCGACCCATTTGTTTTCCTTCCCTGGTATTGAAAGGGGAAGAAAAGAATTATAGTACGTTCGATCAAGAGGCTTTGGCTATTCTTTGGGATCTTGAGAGGCATCGGTTCTTGTTATTAGGTCAGTCGATTGAGATGCAAAGTGATCATCACCCCTTACGTGATTTGTATTATAGAATTTTTGGACCTATCGACAAGCGATATGGATTGAGAGATTGTTAGAGTTTTATATAAAGGGTTCTCAAAAGCTAACAAGGTAGCTGATGCTCTCTCTAGAGGTGCAGTAATAGGATTAATAACTAGAGCACAAAATAGGAACGAAGAACGTAACCAAAATATTGAAGACCCCCATCAAAATAGAGAAAATAGAGAACGGGCTGTGAATTTTCCCGATGAGCAGTCAGAAGACGCGATGAGAGAGAGAGAGAGAGAGAGAGAGAGAGAGAGAGAGAGAGAGAGAGAGAGAGAGACATGAGCAGCGAAGGTTAATATATGTGGGTGGCAGAGGATATGACCAGGGGTGTCCATAATGAATGCCCTGATGATGCAGGTTTGATTGACTTGGGAGGTTGAGGCATAAAAGAAGTCGGAGAGGGACAGAAAAAAGAGGAATGGATGGAAAGAGTGCGAGCAGTGATTAAAGGGGAATCAGAGAGCTATCCGTAATTTCTGAATGGGCCTCGTGAGAATTTCTATTATAGAAAATTATATCTTATATTGTGCTGATGAGAAGAGGGGAGGGGAATTCTGTGCACGGGTAGCTCTTTCACCCTCTTCAATAAATTGAGCCATCCACATTGCACATGTGAGTCTGTATGCGGGGCATTTAGGGATTGATAGATCATGAAGGAGAGCACGGGAATCCTTCTTTTAGTTAGGAATGAAAAAATCTCTAGAGAAATAAAAAAAAAGGTTTTCATACTTTTAACTGTTTCCAAGAACGTAAAAACACCGTACTGGAAGCCAGAAAGTATATATGTGTATTTGCGGATGCATTTACTCGGTACACTCATACTTACTCAGTGTTGGATAAATTGGCAAATTTGTTAACCAAGGCGCTGTGCTCTTTTATTACTAGGTATAGTTGCCTGAAAATTTTGATGAGAGGTAATGGTCTCGAGTTTATAAATAAGGTTGTGCAATCGGTCATGAATTTGATGAAAATTGAACACTTTAAAGTGACTGCATATAGGCTCGAACAAGAGATAGGGGTCCAGTGAAGTACTGTCTGGCCAGACTAAGGACCCAATAATTCTTCACCGTAAGTATCTAGACATCCTTATATATATATATATATATATATATATATATATATATATATATATATATATATATATATATATATATATATATATATATATATAACGGATTTTGAGCGAAGCGAAAAATCTATTTTTGGGGGAGATAGCCATGTCGTCCTGATGCCAGGTTCCTTCAGTAGCTTCCTAGGGTATATTCAACTACAGTGTATATTCCCAGAGAATTAAACTAAAGGTTATTACAGAATTCTAACTTCTGGTCAAGTACCCTAAGGGTTTCCCTCTAGGATATCGCATATCAGCAGGGGACGCATGTATTAACACGCCACATAGCTATCTGCACCCCATATAGAGTTAACGCTCCAATATGGGAAGGAGGCTGAGTAACTGAGGAGCCGTTCCAAAGTTACTCTCATTCGTGGCTACTTTTGGTACTCGAGACGTAAACAAACGGGCGCCATTGTTAAATGACGTCACGTCCGTCTTCATCCTGAGCTCAGCTCCTACCAATCTCCGCGATACAGTAGGTCAGGGAGGGGCCTGAAAGGCTGAACTAGAATAGACGGGAGGGTTCATCAGGACGACATGGCTATCACACCCAAATATAGATTTTTCGCTTCACTCAAAATCTGTTTTTTTATCTCAAGCCATGTCGTCCTGATGGAAGTGTACCCAAGAATTAATGTATTGTGGATTTTTTCCCTTAATCCAAGTGCCTAGGGCTTCGAGCAATATTCCTATGGTCTGGAGACCGTAAAGACTATGACAATTTTTAGTAATTGTCCTTACCAGAGATTCTACGATGAACTGGCTTCCTGCCCCTCGAGCAGGGAAGTCCTGGTGGACAAGAGGAATATCTCGAAGTGATCGGTGAAGAACTACTCACCTGGTGGAGAGATCATGCTGGTCTCGGAGACAGTTCAAAGGTTAATATTCGATTAGCAATATTATCAGGACATAGGTGAGTATATAATATAAATACTTATATTATTCTTATGATCAGATATGAAAGGGGTAAATGAAACTATAACAATCGTATATTTCTTAATAAGGAATGGGAGCGAAAGGAGACTCACATGGTAAATAAAATAGACATTTTATTTTTTAAGATTGCAAGTCATTATAGAAGTAATTACAATAATGATTATAGAATTTATTTACAATAATAATGGATAATTTACATGGAAAATGAAAGACGGTGATATTGAGTCTGAAAAGAAAATTTTTCTTTTTAGAAACACAAGTTCCCAGGGGAACGCCAGTCTTTTTATAGTCCAAAAAACACTCCATGCTCGAGAGCATGTGGCACGCGTGTAAAATTTCTATGACATTTCACCTTGATAAAAAACAGTCTATTAGAAACACTAAGTGTCCATTAAATCACTATGTATCACCATAGGGTCAACACAGGCACCCGTAGAGTTAGAGTCCCAAATAACTCACTGTTCTATGCAGATTTAAGCAGCAGGTTTCATTACACTACTTCTGTACTTGTTGAGAGAGGACTGGGCCCGGTAGGGGGATCAGCGTGGGCTGCAGCTCCAGGACCAGGGGATACCAATTGCTCCGGGGCCACTTGGGAGCCACTAGGGCCGCTGTCTTTTGAAGGTTCTCAGTTTGGAGAGGACTTTCAGCAGAAAGTTGGGTGGAGGGATCAGGTAGATCTTGGACCATCTGTTCCAATCCAGGGACATGGCATCCACCGCTTCTGCCTTGGGGTCCTCGTACGGGGCCACATATCGAGGAAGTTGATTGTTGTCGCTCGTTGCAAAGAGATCGATCTGAAGTTCCGGGACTTGGCGAGAGATGAAGGAGAATGATCTTGCGTCTAGAGACCATTCCGACTCTATTGGGCTTGTCCTTGATAGAGCATCCGCTGTCACGCTGCTGAATCCTTGGAGGTGAACTGCAGACAGGTGCCATTTCTTCCTGTCTGTCAAACGGAAGATAGGTAGAAGCACCTGATTAATCTGGGGCGATCTCGAGCCCTGATGATTGAGACATCTGACTACCACCGAGTTGTCCAGAGTCAAACGGATGTGGATCGAGGGAGGAGGGAAGAGTTACTTCAGGGGGAGAAGAACCGCCATGCCCTCCAAGATGTTGATGTGAAACGTCTTGAATAGGGGAGACCATGTTCCTTGAACCTGCTGTTGGTGGGAGTGACCTCCCCAACCCTCCAATGAAGCGTCCGTGTGGATGTTGATCGATGGAGGCGGGTGTTGAAGAGGGATGGACCTTTTCAGGGCCTTTGCTTCCGACCACGGCTTTAGAAGTGAGCGAAGTCTGTTTGGAAGCCGTCTCTTGAGGTCTCTTCGAGCGATGGATGCGAATCGTCTCCAGACTCCCGCGGCATCCTTTAGCTGTGCGCGAAGCACTGGGTTTGTCACTGAGGCGAACTGTAGAGAGCCGAGAACTTGTTCCTGTTGGCGTCTTGAGATCCATTTGGATTTTAGAAGCCTTCTGACAGACCCTGCTATTTCCTTCCTTTTCTTCGGTGGAATGGAAAGGCGGTGTGACTGAAGGTTCCAATGGATTCCCAACCATTGGAACTTCTGAGCTGGAGTGAGGCGAGATTTTTCGGCGTTTATCTTGAAACCCAGATGCTCTAGGAACTGGGTGACTTTGTTGCAGGCTCTCAGACAATCTTCGGGCGATGTCGACCAGACTAGCCAGTCGCCTAGGTAGGCCATCACTTGGACGCCCTGAAGACGTAGGTGTTGGACGATTGCGTCTGACAGCTTGGTGAAGATTCGTGGAACCACGTTGAGCCCGAAGGGTATGGCCCTGAAGGCGTAACTTTTCATTTGGAGTCGAAATCCTAGGTAGGAGGAAGCGTAGTGATTCATAGGAATGTGCCAGTAGGCATCCGCCAGGTCTATGGAGACCATGTAGGCCCTGTGAGGCAGAAGGGTACTTATTTGTTGCAGAGTCAGCATCTTGAATTTGTTGTTCGCGATGAACTTGTTGAGAGGGGACAAGTCTAGAATAACTGAGTTTTTCTGAGTCTTTCTTGGGAACACAAAAGAGTCTCCCTTGGAACCTGGTTGACTTTACCCTCTTGATCACCTTTTTGTTCAAGAGCTCAAGGACATATTCTTCCAGGAGGGGGGTTGACTGTTGGAAGAATTGCTGGAAGGATGGGGGTGGTTGAGTCCAGCTCCAGCCCAGTCATTTCTTGATGATGCTGTGTGCCCAAGGATTGAAGGTCCAACGATCCTGGAATTGCCGGAGTCTTCCTCCCACCGGAAGCACTTCATTGATTCTGGTGTCCCGAGGGTTTGCCACCTCGGCCGCTGGCTCCCCTTCCTCCTCTGCCTTTGGAGGGATGGTGAGAAGAATCTCTGCCGGAGCCTCTTCCTGAGCCTCTACCTCTGGGACGAAAGGTAGAGGAATGCTGCTCATAGGCAGGGGTGAAGACTGGTTACTGCGACACCACCGGTTGGGGGACCAGTTGGAAGGTCTGCTATGGCTGTGCAGCTACTTGGGGAATAGCGGGACCCGGAAACTGACGTCTTGGTTGACGTTGCTGGAGCCTAAGCTTCGAGGATTTCCTCTTAGGCTGAGGGCCATCGTCCTGAGAGGATTTCCTCTTTCGGGACATGCCCCACTTGTGGAGAAGGTTCCGATTCTCAGTGACGGCTTTGTCCACTATCTCTTTCACCAAGGCGGATGGGAAGAGATGTTTGCCCCAGATGTTGGAAGAAATCAATCTCCGAGGTTTGTGTTTCACCGTTGCATTGGCAAACACAAATTTTCTACAGGCTCTGAGAGCCCTAGCGAAGCTGAACAGTCTCCAGGTGTGACTTTGCAAAGACCATGTAAATGTCCGGGACTCTGGTGTCCCCGACCATGAGTTCTAGCTGTACCTGATGTGACAGCGAAGCAGCTAGTCTCTCCTTGGTATCCTGTTCCCTACGAAGGAGATGATCGTTCAGTCGTGGGAGGTCCTCGTTAAACTGACGACCGGCCACATCAGGTTCTAGTTTCCCGACCGTAAAAGTAAGCTGGATGTCTTTCCAGTAACTGTCATCGGGGGTAAGAGTGAGGGAGAAGGGTCTGCACTCCTCTAGTGCAGGGCAAGGTTTCCCTTCCTCCACAGTCTTCATGACCGCTTGGAGGGCCTTTTCAATGAAGGGAAAGGTCGCAGTAGCTGAAGCAACAAAGGTTGGATACTTTTTGCTCAGTGCTGGCATCTTGGAGTTGGTGAAACCCCGACTCTTCACTACGTGAGCCAGCATAGCTTGGGCCTTTGCGAGATCGAACACTATCACCTCCTTAGGTTCGGTCTCTTCTTTTGAGGCTGGTTCGGACCTGAGTCGGACATAACAGTCCGGATAAGCCTCGAAGTTTGAGAAGAACTCCACTTCTTCCAGAAGAATAGAGCCGACCCTTTCACTAATAAATATTTTGCCAGTTGTGATTGGCATGTGCTCGGCGTATCTCCAAGAGTTAGCATCCGAGCAGTGGGGGAAGTCCTTAACCAAAATCTTTTTTGGTTGTTTGAAGCCGATGAGAGTCGTCCGGAAATGTTCCTGAGTGTCTCTCAGCTTCTTGTCCATGAGGGCTTCTAGCATCTTGAAGACCTCTTGAGTGGCCGATGGAAGTGGATCCGGGGTGGCGGAAGACAAAGGAACAGGTTCCTCGGATGTCACAGGGCTACTGGGGTAGCTGGAGCGACCTCGTTCTCCGAATCAGGATATTCCACCTGATCTTCCTCATAGTCGAGCTCTTCGCCCATGAGGGTCTTCTCCGTACCTTCTGACACCTCCGACATACGTTCCACGTCGTCGGAATCAAAATGGCACGTACGCATTGACTGTGCCATGACGATGTCAGGTTCGACCACCAGTTGGACGGTGGGAATCTGTTCTTGAGGATCAATGAGTCCTTGGATGCTTTCAGGAAAAGCAAGGCCCTCATATCTTCATTTGGAAGATAAGGTCCAGAGGCGTTCTTTTGGAAGCCTCGCACCCATTTGCGCAGCTTCTCTCTAGCAGTGTCCCTTACCTCCGTGGTAGGAGGATTATTGAACGCTTCATCGAGGAGACTCTTGCAGACTGAACAGTTCTACGGATCCCAGTATTTAAGGTCGCGTCTCTTGGCGGCGCAGGGGGCGTGAGTCCGGCACGCCTTATGCCCGTAGAAGTCCGGGCGTTTAACTCCACAGAAGTTGCTCTCACACTTCATGTACTCCTCCTGTAAAAGAAAGAGATCATGAGTACATGGAAGGCATAAGAATGACTTACAATATTCTAGACTTGAGAATAACTTAATCTATAATTAGCATATTAATTATATGCTCAAGATAGATGAGCAGGAAGGGAAGTAGATAGACACATACTTGTGAATCCCACCCAGCCGGTTACCGTAACCTTATCCGTAGACAATTCCTTAGAACTCTGTCCGCAGAGTGTAGAAGGATCTGAGACCGCTCAGAGCCTAGCGAGGGAGGGGGGAAAATAGGATAAACCCCTTAGTAATATGTAGGTTCAGGCAAGCGACTGCACTGAGATGCACAGAGTATGCTGGAAATGATGTAATGTGCAAACCATACAGCATAGCCACTATATTAGCTGGTATAACAATACCTATATGGAGGTGGCCAGGCTATCTGGCTGCATCAGATTGACTGCCAGCATGGTGCCAGCAGCCGAGGAAGGGGTGCATGTCCCTTAACGCCTCATTAGGGGGCTCCGGCAGACCGACGCCACGCCGGAGACCGGTCCTGCAGGGTGTAAACATCAAGGAGGACACACTGAGCAACCGAGATGGACAACACCACAGTGGCGACCGCCGGCACAGCGGCGGATCGTCGGCAAGGGGGGCAGGCCCCGGCAGCCGGCGGCTGATGGTATATATATATAATATATATATATCTTATATATATATATATATATATTAAAATATATATATATATATATATATATAAAAAATATATATATATATATATATATATATTTATATATAAATATACATATATAGTTATATATATATATATATATATGTGTGTGTATATATATATAAATATATATATATATATATGTATGTATATATATATATATATATATATATATATATACCAATGGCACTTCCCCCAATTTTGGGGGGTAGCCGACATCAACAATGAAACAAAACAAAAAGGGGACCTCCACTCTCTACGTTCCTCCAGCCTAACCAGGGACTCAGCCGAGTTCAGCTGGTACTGCTAGGGTGCCACAGCCCAACCTCCCACAATATCCACCACAGATGAAGCTTCATAATGCTGAATCCCCTACTGCTGCTACCTCCGCGGTCATCTAAGGCACCGGAGGAAGCAGCAAGGCCTACCGGAACTGCGTCACAATCGCTCGCCATTCATTCCTATTTCTAGCACGCTCTCTTGCCTCTCTCACATCTATCCTCCTATCACCCAGAGCTTTCTTCACACCATCCATCCACCCAAACCTTGGCCTTCCTCTTGTACTTCTCCCATCAACTCTTGCATTCATCACCTTCTTCAGCAGACAGCCATTTTCCATTCTCTCAACATGGCCAAACCACCTCAACACATTCATATCCACTCTAGCCGCTAACTCATTTCTTACACCCGATCTCACCCTCACCACTTCGTTCCTAACCCTATCTAGTCGAGATACACCAGCCATACTCATTAGACACTTCATCTCAAACACATTCAATTTCTGTCTCTCCATCACTTTCATTCCCCACAACTCCGATCCATACATCACAGTTGGTACAATCACTTTCTCATATAGAATTCTATTTACATTCATGCCCCACCCTCTATTTTTTACTACTCCCTTAACTGGTCCCAACACTTTGCAACCTTCAATCACTCTCTGACGTACATCTGCTTCCACTCCACCATTTGCTGCAACAACAGACCCCAAGTACTTAAACTGATCCACCTCCTCAAGTAACTCTCCATTCACATGACATTCAACCTTGCACCACCTTCCCCTTCTCGTACATCTCTCGTACTCTTACCCACATTAACTCTCAACTTCCTTCTCTCACACACCCTTCCAAATTCTGTCACTCGTCGGGTCAAGCTTCTCTTCTGTGTCTGCTACCAGTACAGTATCATCCGCAAACAACAAATTGATTTACCTCCCATTCATGATCATTCTCGCCTACCAGTTTCAATCCTCGTCCAAGCACTCGAGCATTCACATCTTTCACGACTCCATCAACATACAAGTTAAACAACCACGGCGTCATCACACATCCCTGTCTCAGCCCCACTCTCACCGGAAACCAATCGCTCACTTCATTTCCTATTCTAACACATGCTTTACTACCTTTTGTAGAAACTTTTCACTGCTTGCAACAACCTTCCACCAACTCCATATAACCTCATCACATTCCACATTGCTTCCCTATCAACTCTATCTTATGCTTTCTCCAGATCCATAAACGCAACATACACCCCCTTACCTTTTGATAAATATTTTTCGCATATCTGCCTAA
>NC_090754.1:49972306-49987306 GCF_036898095.1 Palaemon carinicauda
ATATATATATATATATATATATTTTAAGCTTTTGAAATATAAGGCTTATTTGAATATGATAAAACATGTTTATATGTGTAAAATTTATCATATATATATATATATATATATATATATATATATATATATATATATATATATATATATATATATATATATATATATGTGTGTGTGTGTGTGTGTGTGTGTATATATGTATATATATTTTTGGGCTGAAGCCATGTTGTCCTGATGGAAGGTTCGTTCAGTAGCTTCCCAGGGTATATTTAACTACAGTGGATATTCCCAGAGAATCAAATAAAGGTTATCACAGAATTTTAACTTCTGGTGCAAGTACCCTAAAGGTTTCCCTCTAGGATATCGTTTATCAGCAGGGGACGCATGTATTAACACGCCACATAGCTATCTGCACCCCATATAGAGGTAACGCTTCGATATGGGAAGGAGGCTGTGTAACTGAGGAGCTGTTCCAAAGTTACTCTCATTCGTGGCTACTTTTGGTACTCGAGACGTAAACAAACGGGCGCCATTGGTAAATGACTTCACGTCCGTTTTCATCCTTTCGTCTGTAGCTCATACGCTAAGTCGGATTTTTCCCAAGTGGTTTCTTTATCTGCTTACATCGCTGTTATGTCTCAGCCTTCAGCCTCGCCTTCTTCTGGAAAGTTGAGTACTAGGTCCTAGTATTGTTTAAATAAGCTCTGGCCGTAAAGTAACTTCTACTTTTCGTAAAATATTGTGTTTTGTGGCGGAGAGGTGCCGATACCGGACGCGCCATCACGGCGACGCTGTTCATGTCGCATGCTTTATTTAGTTAGCCCGAACAGCCTTCTCCGGTCCTTTAACTGATTGATATTATTAGTTATTTAGTCTTCATAGCTAGGAAGTAATTATATTGTGCATTACTGCTTGTTAGACAACGGTCGTTGACCGACCCCATACTAGATCACTAGCCTAGCCCCTAGTGCTCATATTACTGCATGATATATAAGTGTTCTTAAGTTAACCCTGGATAGGTACGGTGGGTCGTTTGCGACCCCGAGCGTCAAAAAAAAACAGGTTTTTCTCACGTGACTCACCCCTGTGACTGAATTTGTGGGTGATCGACCTGCAGGAGGTGTCTCCCCTACACGCTCTAGTAGTGTCCAGATGTGCATTGCTGTAGCTGTACTCCTTCCCCGATTTCTGAGACGCGTCGGGGTCGTTCGCGTCCGAGTTTACCCTTCTGAGGTAGTTTGCATAATTATCAAAGTTATTACGTATTATGAAATTGTCGTAGAATGGTGCAACTTGTATAGGTTATCAGTTGTGGAAAGTCTTGGTGGATTGTTTGGCTACCATGTGCATGTTTTTTTTTTTAGTTAAAATGTCGTTCATCACCACGAGGACCATTTTACCGCGAGTGCCCCTTTTTCATTTTTTTTCATTTTTTTGCCAAGTAATTTTTCCGTAAGATATTGCCAAATAGTGTCGTAAAACTTTTGCTTGTTTAGTGTTGGAAAGTGTGTCTAGATGATCTGGCTACCCATGCATGACTTTGTTTTTTTCAGATACGACGTAGTTATTGGTATATTGGGTATTTAACTGCGGTTACCAATTTCTGTTTTTTTTTCAATATTTGTAAAAATTACTACGTAGTAAGGAATTGCCGTATATTATTCATTTTTTTTTCATGTTTATGTGTTAGAAAGTGTGCCTTGATGGTTGGGCTAACACGTGCATGTCTTTTTTTTTATCTGAGATGTCGTATATTAGAATGTCGGGCATTTTACCGCGAGTGTCCCTTTTTAATTTTTTTTAATTTTTTTGCCAAGTCATTTTTCCGTAAGATATTGCGAAATAGTGTCGTAAAACTTTTGCTTTTTTAATGTTGGAAAGTGTGTCTAGATGATCTGGCTACCCATGCGTGATTTTGTTTTTGTCAGATACGACGTAGTTATTGGTATATTGGGTATTTAACTGCGGTTGCCAATTTCTGTTTTTTTTTTTCAATATTTGTAAAAATTTACTACGTAGTAAGGAATTGCCGTATATTATTGATTTTTTTTTCATGTTTATGGGTTAGAAAGTGTGCCTTGATGGTTGGGCTAACACGTGCATGTCTTTTTTTTTTATCTGAGATGCCGTATATTAGAATGTTGGGCATTTTTCCGCGAGTGCCCCTTTTTAATTGTTTTGCATTTTTTTGCTTAGTCATGTTACCGTAAGGAATTGGCAAGTAGTGTCGCAAAACTTATATTTTTATAGTGTTGGAAAGTGTTTCTAGATGATCTGGCTACCCATGCCTATTTTTTTTTTAGCCAGATATGGCGTATATATAAGTATGTGTTCGATTTTCCTGTGATTGCCATTTTTTCGTTTTTTCCCATTTCTTTCAAAATTACTACGTACTAAGGAACTATCACAGAGTAATATTTCATTTATATGTTTATTTGTCGGAAAATATGCCTTGATGGTTTGCCTAGCACGTGGCTGAAATTTTTTTTTTCTGAAATGCCGTATATTAGAATGGCCATTTTTCCACGAGTGCCCCTTTTTATTTGTTTTGCATTTTTTTGCTTAGTCATGTTACCGTAAGGAATTGGCAAGTAGTGTCGCAAAACTTATATTTTTATAGTGTTGGAAAGTGTTTCTAGATGATCTGGCTACCCATGCCTATCTTTTTTTTAGCCAGATATGGCGTATATATAGGTATGTGTTCGATTTTCCGGTGATTGCCATTTTTTCGTTTTTTCCCAATTCTTTCAAAATTACTACGTACTAAGGAACTATCACAGAGTAATGATTCCTCTAGATGTTTATTTGTCGGAAAATTTTGTTTACTTTTTTTTTGATTGAATATCATCAAATTTTTTTAGCTAAAATATTGTTTTACATTTTTTTTTTTCGATTTTATTTCCCTTCAAAAAAAATTTTTTGGGTCAGAATTTTAATTTTATAGTCGTAAAATAATCGACAATTATCCAGCAACCCACCATACAATTTTTATGCATATCTAATAATAATTAGATTAGTAAATAACACCTTGAAATTGACATACCCTTTCTACATTTCAAGTGGCAGATTAGGGAGTCTGAGTCAGTGTGGTTGGCGGCCATTTTGTGGACATATCCGAAGCGTAAGCTGCCCTATCTATATATATTCTTGTTCCCTATAGAATTTGTGATATTTTGGTATATTTTTACCTGCATAAATATCATATTATATATTAAATATATGTATTTTTTTACGAAATTTCCAAGTACTCAAAAAATTACCTTTAGATATGGCCCCTGATATAAATGTAATTTACAAAATAATGAAGATTTTTTTACATATTTCTATTTTAGGATAACATATGTTTATTCCCTAAAAAAATTAGCCACTTCCTATTTCATTTGGGTACCCAAAAAAATTCATGAGATTTGGACAATTTTTTTTGGCCAAAAAAAGTTACCCTTTTTTTCTCATTTCAGATCTTCACCTCCATGGGTCTGACTTCATCCAAAATACATCAAGATGTGTCCTAAACATTCAAGAATCAATTCCTAAAAGGATTTGTGTATATATGTATAAACTTTTTTTTTATGAATTTTTATGTCAGGTCTTTTTTTTTTCTACTTAATTTTTTAAAATATTTATAATAAATAGTTTTTCTGCAGATGAGTAGTATTTATCTTTACAGTTGTTTTAAGCATTCATTGAAGTTTTTTTTGGCAAAAGAAAAAAGGAGGTTACTGCAAAAACTGATTTTTCAAGAATTTTTTTTGGCGTCGGGGTCGTTCGCGTCCGAGTATACCCTTAAAGGGGTGTCCGAGGACCGTACCTATCCAGGGTTAAGTTATTACTGTGATGTAAGTGTTTTCGCCTTCGGGGACCATACAAGGGACTGTGTTTGTTCGTGTACCAACCCCTTCCTAACCTAATGTAGGAACCCTTGTATGCTTCCTATTCCCCTTACCTACTGGTAATTCCCTCTGGGTAACCTTGCTTCTCCCTTATTCTATAATGGGGAGAATCTTGACTTCACCCAGAGTATTTATCGCTTCTCAGCCTACCCTAAAAGAATGAACCCCCCTTAGGGTCATGCTTGAGACCTTAGGAAGGGCTCTGCCCTTCCCCAGCTTCACTTGGTTGGGTTACTCCTTCCTCCCTGGAACTAGCGATGTGTCTTTCCAGGCCTTCCTAACCTAGGAGATGGTCCTCCTAATCTAGGTTAGGCTCTAGGTGGAGATTCTGCCTTATTATAGTTTAGGACAGTACATCAGTGCTGTACATGATCTGTGCTACCTATCCTAGGTTAGGGAGTGTTCTCCCTTGCCTTGGTGGCCTCTCTCATACAAAGTCTCCCACTTTAAGAAAGACCACTACTCCCTTCCCCACTCTATCCCTTTGGTGTAGGCCTGCCTACACACCCCTGTCCTCGGTCGTACAACTCCTCCCTTGGGTGGAATGGTAGGGCTAGCCTTGTTCTTTTGCTGAGCTGGCCGCTCTGGTACACTTACCCTTCATAGCGTTCTATAAGGGTGGTTGCCGGTGGCGGTCCTGCCGGCGGAGGATTCCCCCTCTTTGAGTGCTCTCTATCCCTCCCTTGAGTTACCTCAGGCTCCCGGCCGTCTGCCGGCCCACTGCCGCCGGATGATAGGAGTACCTACTCCTATCATGAGTGCACTCCCTCCGGAGGGATGCCGGCTGGGTATTGGATATTAACCCTCCCTTCCCTCCTTACCTTTCTCTCTCTCTATTATGGTGCCGGTCCCTTGCCGCCTCTACTGCCGAGGACAGCCGCCACTACCTCAGGTGACCTCTATTCATAAGATACCTCCCCTCTAGGACGTCAGCCTATCACCTGCCGGAGGCTACCGCCTTCCGTCGACATACCGCCCACGTCCCACCCCCTATATTTCCCCTGGTTTACCTAGCGACAGCCGGCCGACTGCCGGAGACTGCCGGAGACTCCCACCATCCCCCCCTGCCGGCATTGATTGCCAGCGTTCTAGGTATCCGCCCTATATATATATATATATATATATATATATATATATATATATATATATATATATATACATATATATATATATATATATATATATATATATATATATATATATATATATATATATATATATATATATATATATATATCTTATGAGTTGAACTAAGGTTCACCATTCCGTCATCCGCCGGCTGCCGGAGCCCGCCCCCCATGCCGACAATCCGCCGCTGTGCCGGTGGTCGCCACTGTGGTGTTGTCCATCTCGGTTGCTCAGTGTGTCCTCCTTGATGTTTACACCCTACAGGACCGGTCTCCGGCGTTCCGTCGGTCTGCCGGCGCCCCTAATGAGGCGTTAAGGGACATGCACCCCTTCCTTGGCTGCCGGCACCATGCCGGCAGTCAATCTGATGCAGTCAGATAGCCTGGCCACCTCCATATAGGTATTGTTATACCAGCTAATATAGTGGCTATGCTGTATGGTTGCACATTACATCATTTCCAGCATACTCTGTGTATCTCAGTGCAGTCGCTTGCCGGAACCTACATATTACTAAGGGGTTTATCCTATTTTCCCCCCTCCCTCACTAGGCTCTGAGCGGTCTCAGATCCTTTTACACTCTGCGGACAATTCCTCTATCAAGGAGGCCTAGCTAGGCTCATCCATACGGATTTTCCCTCCTTTGGAACCCTCGGGTTCTAAGGAATTGTCTACGGATAAGGTTATGGTAACCAGCTGGGCGGGATTCACAAGTATGTGTCTATCTACTTCCCTTCCTGCTCATCTATCTTGAGCATATAATTAATATGCTAATTATAGATTAAGTTATTCTTAAGTCTAGAATATTGTAAGCCATTCTTATGCCTTCCATGTACTCATGATCTCTTTCTTTTACAGGAGGAGTATATGAAGTGTGAGACCAACTTCTGTGGAGTTAAACGCCCGGACTTCTACGGGCATAAGGCGTGCCGGACCCACTCCCCCTGCGCGGCCAAGAGACGCGACCTTAAATACTGAGATTCTCAGAACTGTTCAGTCTGCAAGAGTCTCCTCGATGAAGCATTCAATAATCCTCCTACCACGGAGGTAAGGGACACTGCTAGAGAGAAGCAGCGCAAATGGGTGCGAGGCTTCCAAAAGAACGCCTCTGGACCTTATCTTCCAAATGAAGATATGAAGGCCTTGCTTTTCCCGAAAGCATCCAAGGACTCAGTGATCCCTCAAGAACAGATTCCCACCGTCTAACTGGAGATTGATCCCTCAAGAACAGATTCCCACCGTCTAACTGGAGATTGATTTCCTCCAACATCTGGGGCAAACCTGGAACGTATGTCGGAGGTGTCAGAAGGTACGTAGAAGACCCTCATGGGCGAAGAGCTCGACTATGAGGAAGATCAGGTGGAATATCCTGATTCGGAGAACGAGGTCGCTCCAGCTCCCCTAGTAGCCCCTGTGACATCCGAGGAACCTGTTCCTTTGTCTTCCACCACCCTGGATCCACTTCCATCGGCCACTCAAGAGGTCTTCAAGATGCTAGAAGCCCTCATGGACAAGAAGCTGAGAGACACTCGGGAACAATTCCGGACGACTCTCGTCGGCTTCAAACAACCGAAAAAGATTTCGGTTAAGGACTTCCCCCACTGGAGATACGCCGAGCACATGCCAATCACAACTGGCAAAATCTTTATTAGTGAAAGGGTCGGCTCTATTTTTCTGGAAGAATTGGAGTTCTTCCCGAACTTCGGGGCTTATCCGGACTGTTACGTACGACTCAGGTCCGAACCAGCCTCAAAAGAAGAGACCGAACCTAAGAAGGTGATAGTGTTCGATCTCGCAAAGGCCAAAGCTATGCTGGCTCACGTAGTGAAGAGTCGGGGTTTCACCAACTCCAAGATGCCAGCACTGAGCAAAAAGTATCTAACCTTTGTTGCTTCAGCTACTGCGACCTTCCCCTTCGTTGAAAAGGCCTTCCAAGCGGTCATGAAGACTGTGGAGGAAGGGAAACCTTGCCCTGCACTGGACGAGTTCAGACCCTTCTCCCTTACTCTTCCCCCCGATGACAGTTACTGGAAAGACATCCAGCTTCCTTTTACAGTCAGGAACCTAGAACCTGATGTGGCCGGTCGTCAGTTCAACGAGGACATCCCACGACTGAACGATCATCTCCTTCGTAGGGAACAGGATACCAAGGAGAGACTAGCTGCTTTGCTGTCACATCAGGTACAGCTAGAACTCATGGTCGGGGACACCAGAGTCCCGGACTTTCACATGGTCCTTGCAAAGTCCCACCTGGAGACTGTGACCAAGGATTTGTTCAGCTTCGCTAGGGCTCTCAGAGCCTGTAGAGATTTCGTGTTTGCCAATGCAACGGTGAAACACGAACCTCGGAGATTGATTTCCTCCAACATCTGGGGCAAACATCTCTTCCTATCCGCCTTGGTGAAAGAGATAATGGACAAAGCCGCCACGGAGAATCGGAACCTTCTCCACAAGTGGGGCATGTCCCGAAAGAGGAAGTCCTCTCAGGACGATGGCCCTCAGCCTAAGAGGAAATCCTCGAAGCCTAGGCCCCAGCAACATCAACCAAGACGTCAGTTTCCAGGTCCCGCTACTCCCCAAGTGGCTGCACAGCCATAGCAGACCTTCCAACTGGTCCCCCAACCGGTGGTGTCGCAGTCACCGTTCTTCACCCCTGCCTATGAGCAGCATTCCTTTACCTTTCATCCCAGAGGTAGAGGCTCAGGAAGAGGCTCCGGCAGAAATTCTTCTCGCCGTCCCTCCAGAGGCAGAGGAGGAAGGGGAGCCAGCGGCCGAGGTGGCAAACCCTCGGGAAACCAGAAGCAATGAAGTGCTTCCGGTGGGAGGAAGACTCCGGCAATTCCAGGATCGTTGGACTTTCGATCCTTGGGCACACAGCATCGTCAAGAAAGGACTGGGCTGGAGCTGGACTCAACCACCCCCATCCTTCCAGCAATTCTTCCAACAGTCAACCCCCCTCCTGGAAGAATATGTCCTGGAGCTCTTGAACAAGAAGGTGATCAAGAGGGTAAAGTCAACCAAGAAAGATTCAGACAAACTCAGAGTCATTCTAGACTTGTCCCCTCTCAACAAGTTCATTGCGAACAACAAATTCAAGATGCTGACTCTGCAACAAATAAGGACCCTTCTGCCTCACAGGGCCTACACGGTCTCCATAGACCTGGCGGATGCCTACTGGCACATTCCAATGAATCACTACGCATCTTCCTACCAAGGATTTTGACTCCAAAGGAAAAGTTACGCCTTCAGGGCCATGCCCTTCGGGCTAAACGTGGCTCCACGAATCTTCACCAAGCTGTCAGACGCAATCGTCCAACACCTACGTCTTCAGGGCGTCCAAGTGATGACCTACCTAGGCGACTGGCTAGTCTGGTCGACATCGCCCGAAGATTGTCTGAGAGCCTGCAACAAAGTCACCCAGTTCCTAGAGCATCTGGGTTTCAAGATAAACGCTGAAAAATCTCGCCTCACTCCAGCTCAGAAGTTCCTATGGTTGGGAATCCATTGGGACCTTCAGTCACACCGCCTATCCATTCCACCGAAGAAAAGGAAGGAAATAGCAGGGTCTGTCAGAAGGCTTCTAAAATCCAAACGGATCTCAAGACGCCAACAGGAACAAGTTCTCGGCTCTCTACAGTTTGCCTCAGTGACAAACCCAGTGCTTCGCACACAGCTAAAGGATGCCGCGGGAGTCTGGAGACGATTCGCATCCATCGCTCGAAGAGACCTTAAGAGACGGCTTCCAAACAGACTTCGCTCACTTCTAAAGACGTGGTCGGAAGCAAGGGCCCTGAAAAGGTCCATCCCTCTTCAACACCCACCTCCATCGATCAACATCCACACGGACGCTTAACTGGAGGGTTGGGGAGGTCACTCCCACCAACAGCAGGTTCAAGGAACATGGTCTCCCCTATTCAAGACGTTTCACATCAACATCTTGGAGGCCATGGCGGTTCTTCTCACCCTGAAGAAACTCTCCCCGCCTCCCTCGATCCACATCCGTCTGACTCTGGACAACTCGGTGGTAGTCAGATGTCTCAATCGTCAGGGCTCGAGATCGCCCCAGATAAATTAGGTGCTTCTACCTATCTTCCGTTTGACAGACAGGAAGAAATGGCACCTGTCTGCAGTTCACCTACAAGGATTCCGCAACGTGACAGCGGACGCTCTATCAAGGACAAGCCCAATAGAGTCGGAATGGTCTCTAGACGCAAGATCATTCTCCTTCATCTCTCGCCAAGTCCCGGAACTTCAGATCGATCTCTTCGCAACGAGCGACAGCAATCAACTTCCTCGATATCTGGTCCCGTACGAGGACCCCAAGGCAGAAGTGGTGGACGCCATGTCCCTGGATTGGAACAGATGGTCCAAGATCTACCTGATCCCTCCACCCAACCTTCTGCTGAAAGTCCTCTCCAAACTGAGAACCTTCAAAGGGACAGCGGCCCTAGTGGCTCCCAAGTGGCCCTGGAGCAATTGGTATCCCCTAGACCTGGAGCTGCATCCCACGCTGATCCCCCTACCGGGCCCAATCCTCTCTCAACAAGTACAGAAGTAGTGTAATGAAACCTGCTGCTTAAATCTGCATAGAACAGTGAGTTATTTGGGACTCTAACTCTACGGGTGCCTGTGTTGACCCTATGGTGATACATAGTGGACACTTAGTGTTTCTAATAGACTGTTTTTTATCAAGGTGAAATGTCATAGAAATTTTACACGCGTGCCACATGCTCTCGAGCATGGAGTGTTTTTTGGACTATAAAAATACTGGCGTTCCCCTGGGAACTTGTGTTTCTAAAAAGCAAAATTTTCTTTTCAGACTCAAGATCACCGTCTTTCATTTTCCATGTAAATTATCTATTATTATTGTAAATAAATTCTATAATCATTATTGTAATTACACTTATAATGACTTGCAAACTTAGAAATAAAATGTCTATTCTATTTACCATGTGAGTCTCCTTTTGCTCCTATTCCTTATTAAGAAATATACGATTGTTATAGTTTCATTTACCCCTTTCCTATCTGATCATAAGAATAATATAAGTATTTATATTATATACTCACCTATGTCCTGATAATATTCCTAATCGAATATTAACCTTTGATCTGTCTCCGAGACCAGCATGATCTCTCCACCAGGTGAGTAGTTCTTCACCGATCACTTCAAGATATTCCTCTTGTCCACCAGGACTTCCCTGCTCGGGGGGCAGGAAGCCAGTTCATCGTAGAATCTCTGGTAAGGACAATTACCAAAAAAGTCATAGTCTTTATGGTCTCCAGACCATAGGAATATTGCTCGAAGCCCTAGGCACTTGGATTAAAGGAAAAAATTCACGATACATTAATTCTCTGGTACACTTCCATCAGGACGACATGGCTTGAGATCAAAAAACGGATTTTGAACGAAGCGAAAAATCTATTTTTGGGTGTGATAGCCATGTCATCCTGATGGACCCTCCCGTCTATTCTAGTTCAGCCTTTCAGGCCCCTCCCTGACCTACTGTATCGTGGAGATTGGTAGGAGCTGAGCTCAGGATGAAGATGGACGTGACGTCATTTAACAATGGCGCCCGTTTGTTTACGTCTCGAGTACCAAAAGTAGCCACGAATGAGAGTAACTTTGGAATGGGTCCTCAGTTACTCAGCCTCCTTCCCATATCGGAGCGTTAACTCTATATGGGGTGCAGATAGCTATGTGGCGTGTTAATACATGCGTTCCCTGCTGATATGCGATATCCTAGAGGGAAACCTTTAGGGTACTTGCACCAGAAATTAGAATTCTGTAATAACCTTTAGTTTGATTATGTGGGACTATCCACTGTAGTTAAATATACCCTAGGAAGCTACTGAAGGAACCTTACATCAGGATGACATGGCTATCTCCCCCAAAAATAGATTTTTCGCTTTGCTCAAACTCCGTTTTATATATATATATATATATATATATATATATATATATATATATATATATATATATATATATATATATATCTATATATATATATATATATATATATATATATATATATATATATATATATATATATATATATATATATATATATATATATATATAGATATATATATATATATATATATATATATATATATATATATATATATATATATATATATATATATATATATATATATATATATATATATATATATATATATATATATATATATATATATATATATATATATATATATATATATATATATATTAGATTGTAGGATGTCTAGATACTTACGATGAAGAATTATTGGGTCCTTAGTCTGGCCAGACAGTACTTCACTGGACCCATATCTCTTGTTAGAGCCTATATGCAGTCACTTTAAAGTGTTCAATTTTCATCAAGTCCATGACCGATTGCACAACCTTATTTATAAACTCGAGACCATTACCTCTCATCAAAATTTTTGGGCAACCAAACCTAGTAATAAAAGAGCATAGCGCCTTGGTTAACAAATATGCCGATTTATCCAACACTGAGTAAGAATGAGTGTACCGAGTAAATGCATCCGCAAATACACATATACACTTATGTTGTGTTAGACCAGTAGGAAATGTCCTACTACATTCATTCATATGTACACTATAAAATTTAATAGGAATCACAGGCCACTTTCTGGCTTCTGGTACGGTGTTTTTACGTTCTTTGAAACAGTTAGAAGTATGAAAACCTTTTTTTTTAAATCTCTATAGATTTTTTCATTCCTAACCAAAAGAAGGATTCCCATGCTCTCCTTCATGATCTATCAATCCCTAAATGCCCCACAGACAGACTCACATATGCAATGTGGATGGCTCAATTTATTGAATAGGGTGAAAGAGTTACCCGTGCACAGAATTCCCCTCCCCTCTTCTCATCAGCACAATATAAGGTATAATTTTTTATAATAGAAATTTTCACGAGGCCCATTCAGAAATTACGGATAGCTCTCTGATTCCCCTTTAATCACTGCTCGCACTCTTTCCATCCATTCCTCTTTTTTCTGTCCCTCTCCGACCTCTTTTATGCCTCAACCTCCCAAGTCAATCAAACCTGCATCATCAGGGCATTCATTATGGACACCCCTGGTCATATCCTCTGCCACCCACATATATTAACCTTCGCTGCTCATGTCTCTCTCTCTCTCTCTCTCTCTCTCTTTTCTCTATTTTGATGGGGGTCTTCAATATTTTGGTTACGTTCTTCGTTCCCATTTTGTGCCCTAGTTATTACTCCTATTACTGCACCTCTAGAGAGAGCATCAGCTACATTGTTAGCTTTTGAGAACCCTTTATATAAAACTCTAATAATCTCTCAATCCATATCGCTTGTCGATAGGTCCAAAAATTCTATAATACAAATCACGTAAGGGGTGATGATCACTTTGCAACTCAATCGACTGACCTAATAACAAGAACCAATGCCTCTCAAGAACCCAAAGAATAGCCAAAGCCTCTTGATCGAACGTACTATAATTCTTTTCTTCTTTTTAATACCCGGGAAGCAAAACAAATGGGTCGCTCTCTGCCTTTATCATTTTGTTGAGAAACTGCGCCACCAATAGCTATGCTACTCGCATCTGTTGTTACTAAAAACGGGCGATCAAATCTAGTATATGTGAGTAATTCATCCTTAGTTAAGGCAGCTTTCAAATGGTTAAAGGTCCTTTCTTCTTCCATTTCACAATTTATTACTTTTTGCTTCTTTAAAGCATCTAAGGGTCTCGCTATCTCTCCAAAACCTCATATGAATTTACAGTAATACCCAGCGAACCCAAGGAACCCAGTTACTTCCTTAGGGGTATGTGTTTTGGGGAAATTTCTAATAGCCCATACTTTACTAGGGTAGGGTTGGATACCTTCTAGAGTTATTTTGTGACCTAAAAATTCGACCTGTTTACAGATAAATTTGCACTTTGACAAATTTATTTTAATAACATTACGTCAAAATGCTTCAAAGACTTTACAAATATTAATATCATGTTCTTCGGTCGTTTTCCCTGTAGTTATGATATCGTCTAAATAAACAAGAACATTATAGCTAATTAAGGGACACATAACTGCCATCATTACTCTAGAGAAATGACTTGTAGCATTTTTAATACATAAAGGAAGAAAATTAAACTGAAATAGTTGATCATGAGCTATAAATGCCGTTTTACATTTACTGTCTTCCTGAATGGGTATTTGATAGATTCCAGATTTTAAATAAACAGTTGTAAAATATTTACTATCCCGTACTTTCACAAGTAATTCTTCGATCGAGGGCAATGGAAATGCATTATCCTTAGTGACTGCATTCAACTTCCTTTAATCAACACACAATCTTACCGAGCCATCCTTTTACCTAACAGCCACAATTGGAGAAGCCATGGGGATTTGCCCTCCTCAATTATCCCTTGTTCCCTTAATTTATTAATTTCCCTTTCTATCTCTCTTTGGAAATGAATGGGTACCTTATAAGGCCTTGACATGATCGGCTCCTCCTGCCCAGTTTCAATGCTAAAGGGAAATCGATCAATCCTCCTAGGTGGCTCATCTCCTATTGCAATTACATCTGGATAATTATTGACAATGTACCTAACTACAGGCTGATATTCTGACGGACATAGTTTTCGCACTTGCATGACCAGATTCTGAGTGCGTTCGTCTGTCCGGGCTGGAGTTGTGGCTCCAAACATCCTATTATAATCAGTTTTACATAACTATAATTCCCACACAGCATCACTTCCTAACACAACTCTTTTATTTGACAAATTAACTATCATTATATCAGCTCTTTTCTCTTTTATTTCCGATAAGCCATCTAAAACCATATGGGCCCAATTGTCATGGGTCTTTACAACAATCTTTATTCCTTCTGGAAGAGGGCAACACGGGTCACTGATATGCTCGTATGTGTCTGGGGAGACAACACTTCTCTCTCAGGTACAGCTGTCACCTTACTTAAATGTGTCTCCGATCCTGCACACGCACTTACCCTCTCATGACTTTCTATCGGGAAAATGTACCCTCCTGCATTTACTATTATTGTATCTTTTTGATTATTAGAGATGAAATCTATTCCTAAGATAGCCTTGATTCCATGAATTCCAAAGGTGTGGAAGACAAAAAAATCATGTGTAAACTTCACAGATCCAAGCTTAAAGATGACGATCGTTGTATGGTTTATCCGTAGTTTATTTCCTCCTGGCGTGTTGAGGACGATGGATGTCGTTGACTGTAGTGGGTTTAAGGAGAATCTTTTTTCAATTAGTGAAACGCTTGCTCCTGTGTCGTTCAGCGATCAAATGGATTTATCTGGCAGGTCTATCCTAACCGCCAATATTCCTAGATGGCCATTACGAGATATCGGGCACATTCCAATGACCTCAGCTGCAATGCAGCTGTTCCCTAGTGCTGCGGAGTTGAGGTTGGGGGTACCGATGGAGCTCCCAGTGCCTGCTCTGCCACGTCCTTTGTCACCGCTTCCTCGGCTACTGCTTCTGATGTCATGCAGGGCAACATGGAACTCCCTCCTCGTCTACCCCTTCCTCTGTTTCCTTTTCATTGGATGTTGGGCTTGGGGAGGTGTATGTGTGCCACAGCCCGCCCGGAATGGCCATTTTTTGCTGGGCACTCTTAAGATAGATGACCGTAGGCCTGACAAGTTTGGAAGCGGGGGGATCGTTGGTTCGGGCACTGCACTCATCGCTGCCCCTCTCCCCCACACTGCCAGCATCTTCTAGACCGCTGATTGCGTTCTCCCCTAACCCCCGCTTTGGGGTCGATGAGTGCCTCTGATGGCTGCCAACTTCTCGGAATCGGGCCAGTTATTCAGTAATTTCTTTTTTCTGGCAAACTGTCTAAGATGTTTTGAATTGCACTCACTACGTCAGCTAACGAGAGATTATCATCGAACAAATAACCATATAAATACGGGTTTAATAATCTGTGAATATGTTTACCGGCAATTACTTTTTTATCACTTTCTGGGAGATTGGCACTTCG
>NC_090754.1:49989806-49994806 GCF_036898095.1 Palaemon carinicauda
ATTAATATTGAAATTATAAACACAGTTACAGGTAAAATCTGGAAATAAAATAAAATTAACTAAGAAAAAAGTATCTTAAAATAAAATATACAAAAATTCATATTGTCTAAGGAGACCAAACTGTCTGGAACAGACTAGAGAACTGAGTGACTGTCTGAAGGACAGCATTCAGGAAGAAAATTCTAAATTTGCCGGCTTAAGCGATGTGGAGGGGGACAGGATAATTGGCTGTTTAGTTTAGGAGCTTTTCTTTAATCATTAACGTCTCTAATACAAGTAGAGAGGAGTTGTTTGGCGCTTGAGCAAAGATTTCAAAGTTTTTGTATGTAATGTTGGTCTTGCATTTACTTGCATGTTCTCTGATGGTTGAGAATTCTTTGGTTTTGAGCGCACATCCAGTTCTATGACTCCCTCCTCTATGAGCATCTATACGAACTTTCAGCAATTTTTTTGTGGAACCCACATAATTTCCGAGATTACATCTCGGAAAAGTAAACATATAGACCACTGAAGAACGCATTAGGTCGGGGAGAGAATCCTTAATTCTAAACATAGATTCCACTGTCAGGGGATTCTTAAAAATAAGTTTAAAATCCAGACTCGGAAAATTGTTTGAAATGACTTTTTTAATTTGTTTCCCATATTTTCAGTTACTAATAAGAGGCAAAGAGGCATAGAAAATAATTTTTGGTACTGTAGGAACTTGAAGTTTAGGTTGGTAATGTTTGGTCAGAAATTTGTTAAGTAATCTATAAAATATTTTAGTTGGAAAACAGTTATCCTTGAAATACTGCTTCAAAAAAATTATTTCATTATGAAAGGATGTCCAGTCAGATCAGGGTTGTTACGGCATTTAACTTAAAATTATAAAAGCAAAAGCTAAAAAAATTAGTGCCTAAACCAGTGAATGTCTTTTTTCTGAATACGCTAGTTTCTATAGGCTACGTGTCTGCCCTCTTGAGATGTTAATGTCAAGATATGGTAACTTGTTATTCTCTTCTTCCTCAATAGTGAACTTGATGTTTGGATGAACGTTATTGATGAAATCTAAAAACTTAGTAGCATGTTCCTTTTGCTTAAAAGTAGCTAACGTATCATCTACGTAGCGTTTATAAAATATAGGTATAAATAGCAAAGGACATTGGTCTAAAAACTGCTCCTCAAGATGACACATAAAAATATTGGCGAAGGTGGGCCCAAGAGGGCTACCCATAGCCATACCATCAAGTTGTTTAAACAACTTGCCATCAAAAATAAAATGAGTGCCAATCACTGCAAGTTCAAGTAATTTTTTTAAAATCAGACTTATTAAAACCGTGATATAAGTCGTTTGGAAAAATAAAAAGTTTGTTTAAAATTATTTCAATAGTTTCTTGTAAGGGCACGTTTGTAAATAGTGATTCAACATCATAGCTAACCATATAATTACACCCATTTTGAGTTGTGATTTCAGGTATCAGAGAGGCAGAATTCGGCAGCGTATATTCATTTGAGGTAAGTGGTTGTAAAAGAGGCACTTAGACCTATTTTCCTCTGGTTCCTCTTATGGTATATTATATGGTTTACCTAACCACTTACCTCAAATGAATATACGCTGCCAAATTCTGCCTCTCTCATACCTGAAATCACCACTCAAAATGGGTGTAATTATATGGTTAGCTATGATGTTGAATCACTTCCTTGCCGTCGCCTCTGTTCTACTGAGTATCAAGGAATGCTCATTTGGTGTATGGGTAGAGCTACCCCATACCGTACCTCTCTTTATATCCCAGCTTTTCCAGGAAGGACATTGTATAAATTTTATCATTATGATGCTGTTTATTGGCTTTTGTAGATCATGAGGGTTGGTTCCTTCTTGGATCTGACCCTCCATGGCCGTCGGAATGCTTCTCCCGGAGGGGTAAGCTATCAGACTGACGGAAGTGCCAGTACCAAACGGCTTGGCCGCCACCTATTGGCACACCATCCTATAGTATCTGTACTGCGATGCGTCGCTACTTACTGCAGTGCCGCCACTGGCGTCACTGACTTCACCTATGGCACGGTGTTTTCTGCAGGAACCCTAGCCGTTTACCTCCGTCGCCCTAGCCACCTTTACCCCGACGGTATTGCTGTTACTGGCGGCGGAGCTAGTACTAGCCTATGACAGTGGTTGCCTGTGCCAGTGTTTTAGGACACACAGGACGCTAGCAGCAATGCTGTTACTCCTAGCATTACCGGTACTTCCGGAAACGCTGGAGCTTCTAATGTATAGGCCTTTGGCCGGGCCATTATCTACCGGCTTTGACGCCAACTATCGACACATTACAGTCTTCTATATTACCTGTACTGACAATACGTCACTACTTTTACCAGTGCCGCTACTAGCGACACTGCCTTCACCTTTGTCAAGGTGATTTCTGTGGAAATCTTTGCCCGTTATCTCTGGCGCCCTTGGGCACTATTGCTCCTGACAGCATTCCTGTTACTGGCAGAGCAGTTAGTACTAGTCTATGGGAGTGGATGTCTGTACCAGTGCCTTAGGGCACATAAGACGTTGGCGGCAATGCTCTTAACCTCCTGGCACTGCCGGTACTTCCGGCAACGCTGGTACCTATAGGGTACATGCCTTTCTGCGCTTTTTATCTGAGACCATCTTACCTAAGCTAAGACGGGTTCTCTACTTACTGTAGGGTACTTCAACTACAGATCAACATAAAAGCCTTACTCCTTCAACTTTTGAGGCTTCTTTATGCATAGTGGGCTTGGGACTCCTTTTCGGGAGGTCTTTTAAGCCCTGCATGAAAATAACTACTACATATAGTTATTGGTTTTTATCAAATTGTCCATTTCCCTATGAGGGTGTGGATTGTATAGCGGGGTGATAACTATATAGGCTAGGTCCCAATTCCGGGTCTTCCCTCATTGAGGTTATCAACCTGTGGTTATAGCCGTCGGGTTTCTATAGACTCTTACTCATTAGTCGATGCGTCAATTGCTTAAATTTTTGAGTTTACCCGTACCGTTGCCATCTAATTAGCCATTTTTCTGGGGAGATATGGGAGCAACCGTTCTTTCCATGAGCACCCCCCCTCGCCCTCTTTGGGCTTATAGCAACGGACTTTAAGGGGGCTATTTTTTTCAGTCTCACATCTCTCAATAGGGGAATGGACATTTCATATTTTATCCTCTCCTTCCTCACCAATTGTAATTACACACAATTTGGGGACTCCTATCCACCAATTGTCAACATGTAATGTTGATTACAGATTTCTTTCAGCTTCTGGTGACTTTTAGAAGAAGTAGTACTAATTTAAACCCTTTTCTCCTTATAGGTGGTGCCTATGACTGAGATGCATGCGAAGTGTAGGAGGATTAAGGGTTCAGTCTCGTAGTGGAACCATCAGGATTGCAGTCTTTGTAAGGACCTACTTCACTACGGATGCGTATCAAAGGGTACCTCCGATGACAACTGCATGTTCTTCCATGGTCCTTTCGCATCTGGGTAAGTGGGTTCGAGAAGACGGTAGAGTTTGATGAAGAACCCTTTCCTTCCATGGAGGACTCTTATAGCCAGAGGTGGAAGAGGTAAGTCTGGTGATCATGAATGATTCAGTGGTGTCTACCACTTTAGCCCCCACTACGTTAATGGTCTCCCTGTCTACGGTGCCGATTACTTCTTCCGTGACGGGGCTGTTCTGCCTTTTTCCACCAAGATCTTCTGATGGCCTCATGGAGCCCCGTAGTTCCTGAGTCCCTCGGGTACTACATTAGATCTGGTACTTATGGCTAACATGAAATCCTTCATGGAGGGGAATTAGTATTACCAGCTGATGATGTTCAAGGGCTCATGTGAAGAGATCTAGACCTTGAAAAAGCAAGAGGAGTCGACTAGGGATAAGGTCTAGCCCTCCTATCTACCTTATTGCGTGCAGCAAAATCTTTGGAGGTACGTCGGGCACGCTGTGCTCTCTGAGGGCATCCTCCAGATTGATGCCTACCCCTTTTGCTACGTGAGACTAACTGAGGGGGTTTTGTTGAGGGATGTTACTATCCCTAAAGAATCGATCCTCCTGGAAAACACAAGGGTCCAACACCGGGCAGTGAAAGAGATGAAGAGGGCAGGGTGTATCAATACACAGATTATTGCCCTCGGTAAGAGGTTGGTCACCTTCGTGGCTCCAGACAATATGGTCTTCCCCTTTGCCTCGATGAGCTACGTGGCAGTGTAGAAAGAAATGCATGAGAGTAAGCCTCTCTCAGCTTTGGAAGAGTACAAACCAGTCTCAATTATCTTACCACATGATGGCATCCACTGGACCAATGCCCATTTTACTCTTGCTGAGGGTAAACTGGATAAGGATGCAGCCGGCTGGCGATTTCATGAGAAGCTGCCTAGGATTCCCGAACACCTTTTCAAGGCTTAGTCATGAGCATGTGAAAGGTTGTCAGCGTCAATTTCCTTGTAGTGCTTCATAGGAATGAAATGATCGGGAATTTTGCAGATACCTCATTCTCTCCCTTGCTAGTGAAAACTCATCTCGCCACATTTATGAAGGACTTTTATGCTTCTTTCAAGCCCGTCGAGCCTGTAGAGAGCATGTACTTATCACAGCTATCATCACTTACGATCCTAAAACTTCTATCACCTCTAGCATCTGGGAAAAATACCTCTTTCCTTAGAATGTGTGAATGATGTTATAGATAAGGCAGACGCAGAGCACAAGAGCCTTTTCCTGAAGAGGGGGATCTCATTGAAGAGGTCCACAATCCAAGAGGTCTTGAAACTGACCTATCATCAGAAGTCGTTTGCTCCTCCCCATGCCGCCATCCCTCAGACTGTCTACGCTGTGCCCTAACAAGTGGTGTCACAGTCATCGGCCTTCAACCTTGTGTATGAATAAGGGTCATCTTCCGATGCCGTACTGTTGCTGTGAACATTGAAACGGCAGTGGAGGAAGAGGTTCACGTCCTCAACACAAATAATGAAGGTCCCATGGTAAGGGGACAGCTGGCCTTGT
>NC_090754.1:49999806-50004806 GCF_036898095.1 Palaemon carinicauda
ATGTCAGCCCTTGTCTACCGGTCACCAAGAGTGTGGCCGGCAGCTGGGTACTACCTTGTGTAGTTGCTGGCCGGCAGCCATTGCCGGCCAACACTGGCTGTTACCGGCCGGCAGTTGCTGCCGACCGGCACAGGCATTTGAACCAGAGTGCTGCCGCCCTATAGCTGTTAAGTAGTATACTTTAAAGCTAGTTGTGGTGTGTGCCGGCCGGCAAAGGCAGGCCGGCACACATCCACCTATACTGTACTAGTATTCTTCTGTATAGCATATACAGTAAGAGGAAAACTATAGTAAGGGTTTTGGTACAGCACTGTGTCTTCTAACACTATTGTGTTTTCTTGCACGCCCCTTTGCTGTTGCCCTCAGATAGGAAGCTGAGTTCTTCCCTGTCTATTATCCAGGATTTTAAAATCATTGCTTAGGTGTGAGCTCCACCTGTTTCCTCTGGAAACCTTGCATTGGTTACTCTAGAAGAGATAAACCATTTTTGATTTTATTATCTGGAAGGCTGCAACAATGGGTTGTGAGGGAAACACAAGTGTGTGTCTTTCCTTTATGAATTGTTATGCTATACTATGCATATCCAGTGATACATAGTTCACTTGATACTCATGGAAATTTCTTCTCTTTACAGGAGGACCCTCCGAAGTGCGGAAATGTTTTCTGCAATGTCCGCAGCAAGAACCTCTGCGGACATGAGTGTTGTAGGAGACATGCAGCATGCGCTGTCTCCAAGGATGATCTCCAGTATTGGGACCCTCAGGTATGTACTGTATGCACTAACCTGATTACTGAGGCTTTTGATTCCCCTAGAACAGCGGAATCAAGGGATATAGCAAGGGAAAAGCTTCGTACTTGGGTAAGGGGCTTCAAGAAGAACACCTCTGGCCCTTATCTTCCAAGTGAGAAGATGAGGACGTATCTTTTTCCCCAGGCATCAGCTGATGCAGTGATTCCCCAGCCTCAAGAGGAGATTCCTCAAGATCAAGTCCAGGTGGACGTGGAAGTCGCAGTTGCGATGCAAGACATCCAGTTAGATGACAGGATGTCTGACCTGGACGAACGTTTGGAACAAGAGCTCCTGGCAGAAGGTCAGGATGAAGTTCAAACCCCGGATGTCGTAGAGGATGTGGTCGACGAGGTGTCGGCTATTCCGGTTCAGATTCCGGATCCTATCCCCTCAACATCGGCCGGTCTCCCAGTAGAACTGGGACAGGCGCTCTCTTCTATTGTTGGAAAGATCCAACAAATGCAGAAGGAGAATCAGGAGAAGGCGGCTGCTATGGAACTGCGTATGCAGTCCCTGGCAGAATCACGTGGACCCCGGAAAGGGCTCAATGTGAAAGACCTTCCCGTATGCTCAGATGCTAACCCCTGGAGGTATGCTGAGCACATGCCAATGACGACTGGAAAGATCGTCATCTCGGATAAGCTGGGTTCAGTTCCACTAGAGGAGGTGGAATTTTGGCCCAGCAAGGCATCATATCCGGACTGCTATGTCCGGCTGAGAAAAGAACCAGCTTCAAGGGAGGAGACAGAGCCGAAGGAGGTCATAATTATGGACCACGCTAAGGCTCAAGCCCTACTTTCATCCTCGATGAAAGAGAGGGGCTTCTCTAACTCGAAGGTAGCTGCATTGAACAAGAAGCTCCCTTCTTTTGTGTCCTCTCCTGCTAGAGCCTTCCCCTTTTTACAGAAAGGGTTTGCGGCTGTCCTAAAGGCAGTCGAGGCCGGCAAGCCTTGCCCCTCCCTGGAGGAGTGTAAACCCTTGTCGCTGGCCCTGCCTATGGACCACAAAGACTGGAAGGATGTCCATCTGACATTCTCAGTGGGAAAGTTGGAGGCTGATATTGCCGGACGGCAATTCGGCGAGGACCTCCCCAAGCTGTCCGACTCTCTTTTACGAAGAGAGTTCAAGACAAAAGAAAGACTGGCTGCCTCAATGTCTCATCAGACTACTCTTGAGACGATGGCAAGTGACCCCAAGGTCCATGAAATGTTCATGGTAGTGGCTAAGTCTCACCTAGCCACAGTGACGAAGGACCTTTATAGCTTCGTCAGGGCAAGGAGAGCTTGCAGGAAGTTCGTGTTCACCGGGGGCCTCGGTGAGACACGAGCCAAGGAAGTTAATCTCCTCCAACATTTGGGGAAAAGACCTTTTCCCTACCGATGTGGTCAAAGAGGTTGTTGATAAGGCCGCCGTGGAGAATAGAAACCTTCTCCAGAAGTGGGGCCTGGCTATCAAAAGAAAATCTTCCCCGGATGAGGGTCCTCAACCAAAGAGGAAGAATATGAGGACTAGGCTACCGTCTCGGTCAGCCAAGCCTTTTAGACAGCAACAGCAACTGCAATTGCCATTGCCTCCAGTGCCCCAGATGGTGGCACAAACCCCGACTACTTTTCAGTGGGTACCCCAGCCTGTGCCAGGTCAGTCATCCACATTCACCCCAATGTTCGAAGGACAGTCTTCTTCCTTTCGTGCAAAACCTAGAGGAGCAGCCAGAGGCTCGTCTAGGCGCCCATCAAGGGGAAGGGGATTCAGAGGTGGTCGTGGTCAGGGAGGCAAGACCTCAGGACGGCAGTCCAAGTGAAACGATACCGGTAGGAGGGAGACTGATGAAATTTTGGGATCGCTGGACCTTCGATCCCTGGGCCCAAAGCCTACTCAAGAATGGACTGGGCTGGAGCTGGTACAGCACTCCACCCCTGTGCCTTCGGTTTTTCCAACACCCACCCCGTTCTGGAGGAGTACGTTCAAGAACTGTTGGAGAAAAAGGTGATCCGAAAGGTGAAGTCCATCAAATTCCAAGGGAGGCTGTTTTGTGTTCCCAAGAAAGACTCAGAAAAGCTCAGGGTCATTCTGGACTTGTCGCCACTCAACAAGTTCATAGTGAATTGCAAATTCAAGATGCTAACACTGCAACACATAAGGACCTTACTGCCCAAGAGGGCATACTCAGTCTCTATAGACTTGTCAGACGCCTATTGCACATTCCAATCAGCCGTCGACTCTCCCCCTACCTAGGGTTCAGGCTACAATGGAGACTATACGCCTTCAGAGCCATGCCATTCGGGCTAAATATAGCCCCAAGGATTTTCACGAAGCTTGCGAGCGCAGCTCTCAAACAATTACGCCTAAAGGGAATTCAGGTAGTAGCCTACCTGGACGACTGGCTGGTGTGGGCAGCATCCGAGACAGAATGCTTGCAAGCTTCCAGTCAGGTGATCCAGTTCCTAGAGTACCTAGGCTTCAAGATCAACAGAAAAATTCTCGACTTTCTCCATCCCAAAGGTTCCAGTGGCTGGGAATCCACTGGGACCTTTTGTCACACAGTTTCTCCATCCCGACGAAGAAAAGGAAGGAGATAGCGGGCTCTGTCAAGAGACTTCTAGATTCCGAAAGGATATCAAGACGCGAATAGGAGAGGGTACTAGGCTCTCTCCAGTTTGCTTCAGTGACAGACCCCAGTGCTAAGAGCACAGCTAAAGGATGCAACAGGAGTTTGGAGAAGGTATGCATCAAACGCGCGAGAGATCTGAGAAGACCAGTGCCGCCTCGGCTACGTACTCTTCTCAGGCCTTGGTCCCCAAGCCAGACATCTAAAGAAGTCGGTTCTTCTTCAGCCACCTCCCCCGTCGATGACGATTCACTCAGACGCCTCAAAGGAGGGATGGGGAGGTCACTCTCATCGGAAAAAAGTCCAGGGGACTTGGTCCAAGCTATTCAGGACCTTTCATATAAACTTTCTAGAAGCTATGGCAGTGCTCCTTACCTTAAAGAAAGTCTCCCCGCGTCACTCGATCCACATAAGATTGGTGATGGACAGCGAGGTGGTTGTGAGATGCTTGAATCGACAAGGGTCGAGGTCACCACCTCTCAACCAAGTGATGTTAGCCATTTTCCGATTGGCGGAAAAGAAGAAGTGGTACCTGTCGGCAGTTCACCTTCAAGGAGTCCGCAATGTGACAGCGGACGCTCTATCCAGGTTCACACCGATAGAGTCGGAATGGTCCTTAGACGCAGGATCATTCTCCTTCATTCTGAATCAAGTCCCAGAACTGCAGATAGACCTCTTTGCGACGAAAGACAACAAGAAGTTGCCCCTGTACATGTCCCCGTACGAGGACCCCTTAGCGGAAGCAGTGGACGCGATGTCCCTCGACTGGAACAGATGGTCCAGGATTTATCTGTTCCCTCCTCACAACCTTCTGTTGAGGGTCCTCAACAAACTGAGATCCTTCAAGGGGGTAGCGGCAATAGTGGCCCACAAGTGGCCGAACAGTATGTGGTTCCCCTTGGCGTTGGAACTACAGATGAAGTTTGTGCCGCTACCACATCCAGTTCTGACCCAGCGAGTCCAGAAGTCGACTGTCTGCGCTTCATTACAGAAAACCCGGACCCTGCAGCTCATGATTTTCTCGCCCTTGCGGTGAGAAAGCGTTTCGGGATTTCGAAAGCCAGCAGAGACTTCCTAGAAGAATATAAGTGCAAATCGACTAGAAGGCAATATGAGTCATCTTGGAGAAAATGGGTGGCCTTTGTAAAGGCAAAGAATCCGCAGGAGATCTCAACAGACTTCTGCTTATCTTTCTTCATCCACCTCCATGGCCAAGGGTTGGCAGCTAACACGATTTCAGTGTGTAAATCTGCTTTGATGAGACCCATTTTATTTGCCTTCCAGATCGACCTAGGTAACGAGATCTTTAATAAAGTTCCGAAAGCCTGCGCTAGGCTCAGACCTTCAGCACCTCCAAAGCCCATCTCATGGTCTTTAGACAAAGTTCTTCATTTCGCCTCCCTGTTGAGCAATGAAGAATGTGCGTCAAAAGGATTTGACGCAAAAAGTTATTTTCCTATTTGCACTCGCGTCCGGGGCCAGGGTTAGTGAGATCGTAGCCCTCTCGAGAGAGGCAGGTCGTGTTCATTTCCTGGATGGGGGGGATCTGAACCTGTTTCCGGATCCTACGTTTCTCGCCTAGAATGAGTTACCCACCAACAG
>NC_090754.1:50008256-50023256 GCF_036898095.1 Palaemon carinicauda
TATATATATATATATATATATATATATATATATATATATATATATATCAATATATATATATATATATATATATATATATATATATGCATATAATATATATATATATATATATATATATATATATATATATATATATATATATATATATATATATATATATATCAATATATATATATATATATATGCATATAAATATATATGCATATATATATATATACATATATATATATATATATATATATATATATATATATATATATATATATATATATATATATATATATATATATATGTATATATATATATATATATATATATATATATATATATATTTATATATATATATATATATATATATATATATATATATATATATATATATTTATATATATATATATATACATATATATATATATATATATATATATATATATATATATATATATATATATATATATATATATATATATATATATATATATATATATATATATATATATATATATGTGTATATATATACATATATATATATATATATATATGAATATATATATGTATATATATACATATACATATATATATATATATATATATATATATATATATATATATATATATATATATATATGAAATAAAATGGAGGACGAAGAGTCTGGACAACATCTTTCAGTTTATTGGTGCCGACGTTTCAGGACTCATCCCATTATCAAGGCTAAAATGGACATATAAAACATTATAAGCAAAACTCAGTAAAAATATATAAAATACCAATAAAAGACAGTCAAAATTAAAATTAAAATTATAAACACAGTAACAAAATTAATATTGAAATTATAAACACAGTTACAGGTAAAATCTGGAAATAAAATAAAATTAACTAAGAAAAAAGTATCTTAAAATAAAATATACAAAAATTCATATAGTCTAAGGAGACCAACCTGTCTGGAACAGACTAGAGAACTGAGTGACTGTCTGAAGGACAGCATTCAGGAAGAAAATTCTAAATTTGCCGGCTTAAGCGATGTGGAGGGGGACAGGATAATTGGCTGTTTAGTTTAGGGGCCTTTTCTTTAATCATTAACGTCTCTAATACAAGTAGAGAGGAGTTGTTTGGCACTTGAGCAAAGATTTCAAAGTTTTTGTATGTAATGTTGGTCTTGCATATACTTGCATGTTCTCTGATGGTTGAGAATTCTTTGGTTTAGAGCGCACATCCAGTTCTATGACTCCCTCCTCTATGAGCATCTATATGAACTTTCAGCAATCTTTTTGTGGAACCCACATAATTTCCGAGATTACATCTCGGACAAGTAAACATATAGACCACTGAAGAACGCATTAGGTCGGGGAGAGAATCCTTAAGTCTAAACATAGATTCCACTGTGAAGGGATTCTTAAAAATAAGTTTAAAATCCAGACTCGGAAAATTGTTTGGAATGACTTTTTTATTTTGTTTCCCATATTTTAAGTTACTAATAAGAGGCAAAGAGGCATAGAAAATAATTTTTGGTACTGTAGGAACTTGAAGTTTAGGTTGGTAATGTTTGGTCAGAAATTTGTTAAGTAATCTATAAAGTATTTTAGTTGGAAAACAGTTATCCTTGAAATACTGCTTCAAAAAAATTATTCCATCATGAAAGGATGTCCAGTCAGATCAGGGTTGTTACGGCATTTAACTTAAAATTATAAAAGCAAAAGCTAAAAAAATTAGTGCCTAAACCAGTGAATGTCTTTTTTCTGAATACGCTAGTTTCTATAGGCTACGTGTCTGCCCTCTTGAGATGTTAATGTCAAGATATGGTAACTTGTTATTCTCTTCTTCCTCAATAGTGAACTTGATGTTTGGATGAACGTTATTGATGAAATCTAAAAACCTAGTAGCATGTTCCTTTTGCTTAAAAGTAGCTAACGTATCATCTACGTAGCGTTTATAAAATATAGGTCTAAATAGCAAAGGACATTGGTCTAAAAACTGCTCCTCAAGATGACACATAAAAATATTGGCGAAGGTAGGCCCAAGAGGGTTACCCATAGCCATACCATCAAGTTGTTTAAACAACTTGCCATCAAAAATAAAATGAGTGCCAATCACTGCATGTTCAAGTAATTTTTTAAAATCAGACTTATTAAAACCGTGATATAAGTCGTTTGGAAAATTAAAAAGTTTGTTTAAAATTATTTCAATAGTTTCTTGTAAGGGCACGTTTGTAAATAGTGATTCAACATCATAGCTAATCATATAATTACACCCATTTTGAGTGGTGATTTCAGGTATCAGAGAGGCAGAATTCGGCAGCGTATATTCATTTGAGGTAAGTGGTTGTAAAAGAGGCACTTAGATCTATTTTCCTCTGGTTCCTCTTATGGTATATTATATGGTTTACCTAACCACTTACCTCAAATGAATATACGCTGCCAAATTCTGCCTCTCTGATACCTGAAATCACCACTCAAAATGGGTGTAATTATATGGTTAGCTATGATGCTGAATCACTTCCTTGCCGTCGCCTCTGTTCTACTGAGTATCAAGGAATGCTCATTTGGTGTATGGGTAGAGCTACCCCATACCATACCTCTCTTTATATCCGAGCTTTTCCAGGAAGGATATTGCATGAATTTTATCATTATGATGCTGTTTATTGGCTTTTGTAGATCGTGAGGGTTGGTTCCTTCTGGAATCTGACCCTCCATGGCCGTCGGAATGCTTCTCCCGGAGGGGTAAGCTATCAGACTGACGGAAGTGCCAGCACCAAACGGCTTGGCTGCCACCTATTGGCACACCATCCTATAGTATCTGTACTGCGATGCGTCGCTACTTACTGCAGTGCCGCCACTGGCGTCACTGACTTCACCTATGGCACGGTGTTTTCTGCAGGAACTCTAGCCGTTTACCTCCGTCGCCCTAGCCACCTTTGCCCCGACGGTATTGCTGTTACTGGTGGCGGAGCTAGTACTAGTCTATGACAGTGGTTGCCTGTGCCAGCGTTTTAGGACACACAGGACGCTAGCAGCAATGCTGCTACTCCTAGCATTGCCGGTACTTATGGAAACGCTGGAGCTTCTAATGTATAGGCCTTTGGCCGGGCCATTATCTACCGGCTTTGACGCCAACTATCGACACATTACACTCTTCTATATTACCTGTACTGACAATACGTCACTGCTTTTACCAGTGCCGCTACTAGCGACACTGCCTTCACCTTTGTCAAGGTGATTTCTGTGGGAATCTTTGCCCGTTATCTCTGCCGCCCTTGGGCACTATTGCTCCTGACAGCATTGCTGTTACTGGCAGAGCAGTTAGTACTAGTCTATGGGAGTGGATGTCTGTACCAGTGCCTTAGGGCACATAAGACGTTGGCGGCAATGCTGTTAACCTCCTGGCACTGCCGGTACTTCCGGCAACGCTGGTACCTATAGGGTACATGCCTTTCTGTGCTTTTTATCTGAGACCATCTTACCTAAGCTAAGACGGGTTCTCTACTTACTGTAGGGTACTTCAACTACAGATCAACATAAAAGCCTTACTCCTTCAACTTTTAAGGCTTCTTTATGCATGGTGGGCTTGGGACTCCTTTTTGGAAGGTCTTTTAAGCCCTGCATGAAAATAACTACTACATATAGTTATTGGTTTTTATCAAATTGTCCATTTCCCTATGAGGGTGTGGATTGTATAGCGGGGTGATAACTATATTGAGGTTACCAACCTGTGGTTATAGCCGTCGGGTTTCTATAGACTCTTACTCATTAGTCGATGCGTCAATTGCTTAAATTGTTGAGTTTACCCGTACCGTTGCCATCTAATTAGCCATTTTTCTGGGGAGATATGGGAGCAACCGTTCTTTCCATGAGCACCCCCATCGCCCTCTTTGGGCTTATAGCAACGGACTTTAAGGAGGCTATTTTTTTCAGTCTCACATCTCTCAATAGGGGAATGGACATTTCATATTTTATCCTCTCCTTCCTCACCAATTGCAATTACACACAATTTGGCGACTCCTATCCACCAATTGTCAACATGTAATGTTGATAACAGATTTCTTTCAGCTTCTGGTGACTTTTAGAAGAAGTAGTACTAATTTAAACCCTTTTCTCCTTATAGGTGGTGCCTATGACTGAGATACACGCGAAGTGTAGGAGGATTAAGGGTTCAGTCTCGTAGTGGAACCATCAGGATTGCAGTCTTTGTAAGGACCTACTTCACTACGGATGCGTATCAAAGGGTACCTCCGATGACAACTGCATGTTCTTCCATGGTCCTTTCGCATCTGGGTAAGTGGGTTTGAGAAGACGGTAGAGTTTGATGAAGAACCCTTCCCTTCCATGGAGGACTCTTATAGCCAGAGTTGGAAGAGGTAAGTCTGGTGATCATGAATGATTCAGTGGTGTCTACCACTTTAGCCCCCACTACGTTAATGGTCTCTCTGTCTATGGGGCCAATTACTTCTTCCGTGACAGGGGCTGTTCTGCCTTTTTCCACCAAGATCTTCTGATGGCCTCATGGAGCCCCGTAGTTCCTGAGTCCCTCGGGTACTACATTAGATCTGGTACTTATGGCTAACATGAAATCCTTCATGGAGGGGAATTAGTATTACCAGCTGATGATGTTCAAGGGCTCATGTGAAGAGATCTAGACCTTGAAGAAGCAAGAGGAGTCGACTAGGGATAAGGTCTAGCCCTCCTATCTACCTTATTACGTGCAGCAAAATCCTTGGAGGTACGTCGGGCACGCTGTGCTCTCTGAGGGCATCCTCCACATTGATGCCTACCCCTTTTGCTACGTGAGACTAACTGAGGGGGTTTTGTTGAGGGGTGTTACTATCCCTAAAGAATCGATCCTCCTGGAACACACAAGGGTCCAACACCGGGCAGTGAAAGAGATGAAGAGGGCAGGGTGTATCAATACACAGATTATTGCTCTCGGTAAGAGGTTGGTCACCTTCGTGGCTCCAGACAATATGGTCTTCCCTTTCGCCTCGATGAGCTACGCGGCAGTGTAGAAAGAAATGCATGAGAGTAAGCCTCTCTCAGCTTTGGAAGAGTACAAACCAGTCTCAATTATCTTACCACATGATGGCGTCCACTGGACCAATGCCCATTTTACTCTTGCTGATGGTAAACTGGATAAGGATGCAGCCGGCCGGCGATTTCATGAGAAGCTGCCTAGGATTCCCGAACACTTTTTCAAGGCTTAGTCATGAGCGTGTGAAAGGTTGTCAGCGTCGATTTCCTTGTAGTGCTTCATAAGAATGAAATGATCGGGAATTTTGCAGATACCTCATTCTCTCCCTTGCTAGTGAAAACTCATCTCTCCACATTTATGAAGGACTTTTATGCTTCTTTCAAGCCCCGTCGAGCCTGTAGAGAGCGTGTACTTATCACAGCTATCATCACTTACGATCCTAAAACTTCTATCACCTCTAGCATCTGGGAAAAATACCTCTTTCCTTAGAATGTGTGAATGATGTTATAGATAAGGCAGACGCAGAGCACAAGAGCCTTTTCCTGAAGAGGGGGATCTCATTGAAGAGGAAGTTTACCCCTAGAAGAGGTCCACAACCCAAGAGGTCTTGAAACTGACCTATCATCGGAAGTCGTTTGCTCCTCCCCATGCCGCCATCCCTCAGACTGTCTATGCTGTGCCCTAACAAGTGGTGTCACAGTCACCGGCCTTCAACCTTGTGTATGAGTAAAGGTCATCTTCTGATGCCGTCCTGTTGTTGTGAACATTGAAACGGCAGTGGAGGAAGAGGTTCACGTCCTCAACACAAATAATGAAGGTCTCCCGGTAAGGGGACAGCTGGCCTTGTTCAAGGACTGTGGGTCTTTCAGTCATTGGACACAGAGCGTCATTTACAATGGCTTAGATTGGAAGTGGTAACAAAGGCCACCAAGGCTCAGGATATTCTTCCAGCAAACAACACAAATATAGATAAGACCTTTTGAAGAGAAGAGCTATCTATTGCATTAGATCTATGAGATTTCAAAGTAGTCTATTTTGCATGCCAAAGAAGGTTTTGAGCATACATCAAACTATTTTAGTCTTGTCCTGTATAAATCTGTTTGTTAAGTGTGACAGGGTCCGGATGTTGATTTTTTCACAAATATGGACCTTACCACCCCTGTGGCCTTCACTGTCTCCATAGACCTTATCGATGTATTTTGGTATCTTCTGATAAGTCGACGCTTCTCCCCCTACCTTGGTTCCAGCCTGGAGAGAAAGGGCTACGTATTCAGATCTATACATTTTGGCTGAACATAGCTCTGAGAATTTTCACAACGTTTACCGACGCTGTTGTACAACAACTCTCTCACCTAAAAAGAGATTTTTCCTACGTCAAAATCCGATATATGTGATTATATATATTCATTAGGTATATATATATATATATATATATATATATATATATATATATATATATATATATATATATATATGTATATATATTTTTGGGCTCAAGCCATGTCGTCCTGATGGAAGTTCCTATAGGGTAGCTTCCTAGGGTATATTACAACTACGGCGATATTCCCAGAGAATTTACCTTAAGGTACCAGAATTCTAACTCCTGGAGCGAATATCCCTCCTGAAAGGGATATCGCGACATATTAGAGGACGTATTCTTGACACGCCACATGGCAATCTACATCCCGAACAGAGATTTCGTCTCGCAGGGGGCAATTGGTAAGAAACGAATTCGGGAAAGAAAAAGGGGGAGCCGCTCCCAAGGCTCCTTATCTCCCGTTTCGTAAGCGTGCCTGGCGCCATCTGTAATCCTTTTTGCGTAGCTTAACAACTCGGTGTTTTTTCCTGTGTTTCTCGCAAATCTTTGATTTATTCTGCTTTTTATGGCTTCTCCGTCTTCGTCGGCCTCTGATAAGTTGAGTTCCATGTCTTTTATGTATAAATGTAGGCTCTTGGTAAATTTTTGAGTGATTAATAGGATTAATCTTTGTTACAAGAGCCGTAGCCTACCGGAGGCGTCATGGACGCTGTCGCTCGCTAGGTATAAGTTTAGTCAGTCAGAGCGACATTCCCGGTTGTTTTGCTTTAATAAATTTTAGCTATTTAGCATTACATAGGATTTCCTTTCGTGCTTAGTATTATTTTGGCGAAGTATTCGCCATTCTGGCCTACGCTAGGCCATGTAGCCTAGTCGTTTGGTTCTAGTACTTCATGCATGATTTCGGTTTTTCCGAGTGTATTAAAATTTTATTGAAGCTTTAGGCTATGTTTTATACATTTAAGATTGTGTGGAATATTTCCAAGATAGTATACGAGTGAGTTTCGGTGATTTAGGAAATCGATTCTCTTGGTGCCTAGGCTAAGTTGCTTATGGACCCTTAGTATACTTTCTCATACTCCCCGGTTGCTTTCTTTTCTTCGGAGAAGGTCTGCAATCCCTTTCCCTCTGTTTAAGCCTTGGGCTTATACCTTAGTGGTTTTTTCCGAATTAATTTTCGATAAAACTATACTGGGGTGTTACTGTACCTTCCTGTTCCAGTAAGTCTGGTTCAAAGAGGGACAGAACAACAGAGTATTTTAGTCTGAGTCTGTGTTTGTCTGGCTTGGGGTAGAGTCTTCCTCACTGGCCTAACACAGACAAAGGTGGCTTAGCCTCCTTAGGTCACTACCGAAGGTTTCTGTGGATATGATTCCTTCTTTTGTGAGCTACCAGACTAGTCCTTGTTGCGGTTCTCGGGGGAGGATAAGTTTCTTTCCCTGGGAGTAGCAACACCTTCCTTGCTTTGGTGCTCTGGGAGCTGGCAAGTATTGCTGGCCTCCCCCCTTGGATCTCCCTTAGGCTAAGATAAGTTTCTTGGCTGCGGGTGATCCGTCACTAAAGCAAGGTTGGTAGGACCCTCTTTTGTCCCTTCCCCCTCTATCTCCGTAATGGCCTAGCCATTACAGTACTGTACGTCGTTCTACATCTGGACCTAGAATAGGTTAGGATGTGGAATTGACGCAGCCCCCTGCCGGCTGGCAGAGCTGCCGGCCGGCAAGGGTCTTATATTTTGAGTGCTGCCCAGACCTCCCTTGGTCCCTCATCCATGCCTGCCTGTAGAGCCAGACGGCATTGGTCAGGAAGCCTGAATTAATTTCTCCCCTTCCTTATATGCACTCTTTCGGATTGCCGGGCTTGGAGGTAGTGTACACTCTTATCCCGGCATCCATCCTATTTTTCTTCTAGTGCTGTACCCGACCCGGCTGCCGGCCTATGAGGCCGGCAGCCGGGCGGGTGTAGTCCTCTGGTTCTTTTGTTGCCGGCTAGCATCGGTCCTGTACCTTTGCCGGCCGGCTAATGTCAGCCCTTGTCTGCCGGTCACCAAGAGTGTGGCCGGCAGCTGGGTACTACCTTGTGTAGTTGCCGGCCGGCAGCCATTGCCGGCCGACATTGGCTGTTGCCGGCCGGCAGTTGCTGCCGGCCGGCACATGCATTTGAACCAGAGTTCTGTCGCCTTATAGCTGTTAAGTAGTATACTTTAAAGCTAGTTATGGTGTGTGCCGGCCGGCAAGTGCCGGCCGGCACGTATCCTCCTATACTGTACTAGTATTCTTCAGTATAACATATACAGTAAGAAGAAAACTATGGTATGGGTTTTGGTACAGCACTGTGTGTTCTAACACTTTTGTGTTTTCTTGCACGGTCCTTTGCTGTTGCCCTACAGAGAGGAAAGTGAGTTCTTTCCTGTCTATTATCCAGGATTTTAAAATCATTGCTTAGGTGTGAGCTTCACCTGTTTCCTCTGGAAACCTTACATTGGTTACTCTAGAAGAGATTAACCATTTGATTTTATTATCTGGAAGGCTGCAACAATGGGTTGTGCGGGAAACACAAGTGTGTGTCTTTCCTTTATGAATTGTTATGCTATACTATGCATATCCAGTGATACATAGTTCACTTGATACTCATGGAAATTTTTTCTCTTTACAGGAGGACCCTCCGAAGTGCGGAAATGTTTTCTGCAACGTCCACAGCAAGAACCTCTGCGGACATGAGTTTTGTAGGAGACACGCAGCATGCGCTGTCTCCAAGAATGATCTCCAGTATTGGGACCCTCAGGTATGTACTGTGTGCACTAACCTGATTACTGAGGCCTTTGATTCCCCTAGGACGGCGGAATCAAGGGATATAGCAAGGGAGAAGCTTCGTACCTGGGTAAGGGGCTTCCAAAAGAACACATCTGGCCCTTATCTTCCAAGTGAGAAGATGAGGGCGTATCTTTTCCCTTAGGCATCTGCTGATGTAGTGATTCCCTAGCCTCAAGAGGAGATCCCCCAAGGTCAGATCCAGGTGGATGCTGAAGTCGCGGTCGCGATGCAAGACATCCAGTTAGATGACAGGATGTCTGACGTGGACGAGCGTTTGGAAGAAGACCTCCTGGCAGAAGGCCAGGATGAAGTTCAAGCCCCGGACGTCGTAGAGGAAGAGGTCGACGAGGTGTCGGCTACTCCGGTTCAGATTCCGGAGCCTATTCCCTCAACATCGGCCGGTCTCCCAGTAGAGCTGGGACAGGCCCTCTCTTCGATTGTTGGAATGATCCAACAAATGCAGAAGGAGAATCAGGAGAAGGCGGCTGCTATGGAACTACGGATGCAGTGCCTTGCAGAATCACATGGGCCCCAGAAAAGGCTCAATATGAAAGACCTTCCCTTGTGCTCAGATGCTAACCCATGGAGGTATGCTGAGCACATGCCGATGACGACTGGAAAGATCGTCATCTCGGATAAGCTGGGCTCAGTTCCCCTAGAGGAGGTGGAATTCTGGCCCAGCAAGGCATCATATCCGGACTGTTATGTCCGGTTGAGAAAGGAACCAGCTTCAAGGGAGGAGACAGAGCCGAAGGAGGTCATAGTGATGGACCTTGCTAATGCTCAAGCTCTACTTTCATCCTCGATGAAGGAGAGGGGCTTCTCTAACTCGAAGGTAGCTGCATTGAGCAAGAAGCTCCCTTCCTTTGTGTCCTCTCCTGCTAGAGCCTTCCCCTTTTTACAGAAAGGGTTTGCGGCTGTCCTAAAAGCAGTCGAGGCCGGCAAACCTTGCCCCTCCCTGGAGGAGTGTAAACCCTTGTCGCTGGCCCTGCCTATGGACCACAAAGACTGGAAGGACGTCCATCTGACGTTCTCAGTGGGAAAGTTGGAGGCTGATATTGCCGGACGGCAATTCGGCGAGGACCTCACCAAGCTGTCTGACTTTCTTTTGCGAAGAGAGTTCGAGACAAAAGAAAGACTGGCTGCCTCAATGTCTCTTCAGACTACTCTTGAGACGATGGCAAGTGACCCCAAGGTCCATGAAATGTTCATGGTGGTGGCTAAGACTCGCCTGGCCACGGTGACGAAGGACCTTTATGGCTTTGTCAAGGCGAGTAGAGCTTGTAGGGAGTTCGTGTTCACCGGGGCTATGGTGAAGCACGAGCCAAGGAAATTAATCTCCTCCAACATTTGGGGAAAAGACCTTTTCCCTACCGATGTGGTCAAAGAAGTTGTTGATAAGGCCGCCGTGGAGAATAGAAACCTTCTCCAGAAGTGGGGCCTGGCTATCAAAAGAAAGTCTTCCCCGGATGAGGGTCCTCAACCAAAGAGGAAGAATATGAGGACTAGGCTACCGTCTCGGCCAGCCAAGCCCTCTAGACAGCAACAGCAACTGCAATTGCCATTGCCTCCAGTGCCCCAGATGGTGGCACAAACCCCGACCACTTTTCAGTGGGTACCCCAGGCTGTGCCGAGTCAGTCCACGGCATTCACCCCAACGTTCGAAGGACAGTCTTCTTCCTTTCGAGCAAAGCCTAGAGGAGCAGCCAGAGGCTCGTCTAGGCGCCCCTCAAGGGGAAGGGGATTCAGGGGTGGTCGTGGTCAGGGAGGCAAGACCTCAGGACGGCAGTCCAAGTGAAATGATACTGGTAGGAGGGAGACTGATGAAATTTTGGGATTGATGGACCTTCGATCCCTGGGCCCACAGCCTACTCAAGAATGGACTGGGCTGGAGCTGGTACAGCACTCCACCCCCGTGCCCTTCAGTTTTTCCAACACTCCACCCCCGTTCTGGAGGAGTACGTTCAAGAACTGTTGGAGAAAAAGGTGATCCGAAAGGTGAAGTCCATCAAATTCCAAGGGAGGCTGTTTTGTGTTCCCAAGAAAGACTCGGAAAAGCTCAGAGTCATTCTGGACTTGTCGCCACTCAACAAGTTCATAGTGAATTGCAAATTCAAAATGCTAAAACTGCAACACATAAGGACCTTACTGCCCAAGAGGGCATACTCAATCTCTATAGACTTGTCAGACGCCTATTGGCACATTCCAATCAGCCGTCGACTCTCCCCTACCTAGGGTTCAGGCTACAACGGAGACTATACGACTTCAGAGCCATGCCATTCGGGCTAAACATAGCCCCAAGGATTTTCACGAAGCTTGCGAGCGCAGCTCTCAAACAATTACGCCTAAAGGGAATTCAGGTAGTAGCCTACCTGGACGACTGGCTGGTGTGGGTAGCATCCGAGACAGAATGCTTGCAAGCTTCCAGTCAAGTGATCCAGTTCCTAGAGTACCTAGGCTTCAAGATCAACAGAAAAAAGTCTCGACTTTCTCCATCTCAAAAGTTCCAGTGGCTGGGAATCCACTGGGACCTTTTGTCACACCGTTTCTCCATCCCGGCGAAGAAAAGGAAGGAGATAGCGGGTTCTGTCAAGAGACTTCTAGATTCCGAAAGATATCAAGACGCGAACAGGAGAGGGTACTAGGCTCTCTCCAGTTTGCTTCGCTGACAGACCCAGTGCTAAGAGCACAGCTAAAGGATGCAACCGGAGTTTGGAGAAGGTATGCATCAAACGCGCGAAGAGATCTGAGAAGACCAGTGCCGCCTCGGCTACGTACTCTTCTCAGGCCTTGGTCCCAAGCCAGACATCTAAAGAAGTCGGTTCTTCTTCAGCCACCTCCCCCGTCGATGACGATTCACTCAGATGCCTCAAAGGAGGGATGGGGAGGTCACTCTCATCGGAAAAAAGTCCAGGGGACTTGGTCCAAGCTATTCAGGACCTTTCACATAAACTTTCTAGAAGTTCTGGCAGTGCTCCTTACCTTAAAGAAAGTCTCCCCGCGTCACTCGATCCACATAAGATTGGTGATGGACAGCAAGGTAGTTGTGAGATGCTTGAATCGACAAGGGTCGAGGTCACCACCTCTCAACCAGGTGATGTTGGCCATTTTCCGATTGGCGGAAAAAAAGAAGTGGTACCTGTCGGCAGTTCACCTTCAAGGAGTCCGCAACGTGACAGCGGACGCTCTATCCAGGTTCACACCGATAGAGTCGAAATGGTCCTTAGACGCAGGATCATTCTCCTTCATTCTGAATCAAGTCCCAGAACTGCAGATAGACCTCTTTGCGACGAAAGACAACAAGAAGTTGCCCCTGTACGTGTCCCCGTACGAGGACCCCTTAGCGGAAGCAGTGGACGCGATGTCCCTCGACTGGAACAGATGGTCCAGGATTTATCTGTTCCCCCCTCACAACCTTCTGTTGAGGGTCCTCAACAAACTGAGATCCTTCAAGGGGGTAGCGGCAATAGTGGCCCACAAGTGGCCGAACAGCATGTGGTTCCCCTTGGCGTTGGAACTACAGCTGAAGTTTGTGCCGCTACCACATCCAGTTCTGACCCAGCGAGTCCAGAAGTCGACTGTCTGCGCTTCATTACAGAAAACCCGGACCCTGCAGCTCATGATTTTCTCTCCCTTGCGGTGAGAAAGAGTTTCGGGATTTTGAAAGCCAGCATAGACTTCCTAGAGGAATATAAGTGCAAATCGACTAGAAGGCAATATGAGTCATCTTGGAGAAAATGGGTGGCCTTTGTCAAGGCGAAGAATCCGCAGGAGATCTCGACAGACTTCTGCTTATCTTTCTTCATCCACCTCCATGGTCAAGGGTTGGCAGCTAACACGATTTCAGTGTGTAAGTCTGCTTTGATGAGACCCATTTTATATGCCTTCCAGGTCGACCTAGGTAACGAGATCTTTAATAAAGTTCCGAAAGCCTGCGCTAGGCTCAGACCTTCAGCACCTCCAAAGCCCATTTCATGGTCTTTAGACAAAGTTCTTCATTTCGCTTCTCTGTTGAGCAATGAAGAATGTGCGTTAAAGGATTTGACACAAAAAGTTATTTTCCTATTTGCACTCGCGTCGGGGGCCAGGGTTAGTGAGATTGTAGCCCTCTCGAGAGAGGCAGGTCGTGTTCAGTTCCTGGATGGGGGGGAACTGAACCTGTTTCCGGATCCAACGTTTCTCGCCAAGAATGAGTTACCACCAACAGGTGGGGTCCCTGGAGAATCTGCCCTCTGAAAGAAGATGCATCTCTATGTCCAGTAGAATGCCTAAAGGTCTATCTTCGTAGAACTTCAGACTTCAAGGGTGGTCAACTATTCAGGGGAGAAACATCAGGCTCAAATTTATCTCTGAATCAACTCAGAGCGAAAATCACATATTTTATTCGCAGAGCGGATCCTGACAGTACACCCGCAGGTCACGATCCGAGGAAAGTTGCCTCATCCTTAAATTTCTTTAATTGTATGGACTTTGAACATCTCCGTTCATACACTGGCTGGAAGTCTTCCAGAGTGTTCTTTCGCCACTATGCGAAGCAAGCAGAGGAACTGAAGAGATCTGTGGTAGCAGTGGGTCGTGTTGTTAACCCTACTGTTTAACTCTGCGAGGAACAGCGGTCTTAATTGGGACGATTAAGTCCAGGGTGAGTGTGTAGGTACATACTGTACTACAAACTAAATGAGGGCACCGAGTGCCAACATAGACTGTTCTTTTTCCAAAGGTGAACCTAGCATAAGTGCAGACATGTTTGCCGAGCGTTTCTAACGCTAATGTGATTGATTTGTAATACAGACTTTTATGACCTGATACCTCGGTATCAAAAAAGTGGCATTTGATGTTTTTTCTTTCAGATAAACAAGTTCTGTTTACTATCATACTTATGCTTAAAGTTTTGGGTTATTCTCTTTTTATATATATATATAATTGTTGTTAACCTGTCTATTTATTGTCTGTCAATAAACTTGTTCTTGAGAACCTTGCATCTCCTTCACCTGTGTCAATTTATTGATAATAATTGAGCATTCATTCTATGTATATTTATCTGGGATAATTCTAATAGATTGTTCCTTTATGCAAGCTAATGTTGCATTGGTTTATGCTTTCCCTTAGCGGGAGAACTCCATCCCCTAAGGGGACGGTGGCGGATATACAAGTTTCCTCCTACGCGGATATAAACCTTTGTCCAATACAGTATTGAACGGAGAACTGGTCGATATTTCATAATGACGCAGTGGTTCTTTACAAACTATGCTTTACATAATATAGGGCGAGACCACTATATTGGCTTGCCTGTGTCAATTTATTGGTATAATTGAGCATTTATTCTATGTACCTTATCTGGGATAATTCTAATAGAATTGTTCTTTTATGCAAGCTATGTTGCATTGGTTTATGAAGTCCCTTAATGGGAGGACTCCGTCCCATAAAGGGACGAGGGCGGTTTTATTAGTTTCTTCCTATGCGGATATAAACCTTTGTCCAATACAAGTATTGTGCTGATTACTGGTCAATATTTCATATTGACGCAGTGGCTCTTTACAAACTATGCTTTACTTAATATAGGGCGAGACCACTATATTAGCTTACCTGGTATTCATACATAGGTATATGTACTCTTCAAGACTTTTCCAGAATCTAGTAGGACTCTTCCCTGTAGGGGGCAGGAAGCTCTAACATGGTTTATAGTTAGTTGAAAATATGTATAACGGTAACATCTTAGGTCTCTAGGTCTAGTCGACCGGGAAAAAATTACCTCCGGGGAGTACGGCACGTTCTGAGAATCCACAGATATAGTAATGCTCTGGTATACTTCCATCAGGACGACATGGCTTGAGCCCAAAAAACGGATTTTGAGCGAAAAGAAAAATCTATTTTTGGGTGAGATAGCCATGTCGTCCTGATGGACCCGCCCT
>NC_090754.1:50028036-50038036 GCF_036898095.1 Palaemon carinicauda
TGTGCCTTGATGGTTGGGCTAACACGTGCATGTCTTTTTTTTTATCTGAGATGTCGTATATTAGAATGTCGGGCATTTTACCGCGAGTGTCCCTTTTTCATTTTTTTTCATTTTTTTGCCAAGTCAATTTTCCGTAAGATATTGCGAAATAGTGTCGTAAAACTTTTGCTTTTTTAGTGTTGGAAAGTGTGTCTAGATGATCTGGCTACCCATGCGTGATTTTGTTTTTGTCAGATACGACGTAGTTATTGGTATATTGGGTATTTAACTGCGGTTGCCAATTTCTGTTTTTTTCAATATTTGTAAAAATTTACTACGTAGTAAGGAATTGCCGTATATTATTGATTTTTTTTTCATGTTTATGTGTTAGAAAGTGTGCCTTGATGGTTGTGCTAACACGTGCATGTCTTTTTTTTTATCTGAGATGCCGTATATTAGAATGTTGGATATTTTTCCGCGAGTGCCCCTTATTATTTGTTTTTGCATTTTTTTGCTTAGTCATGTTACCGTAAGGAATTGGCAAGTAGTGTCGCAAAACTTATAATTTTATAGTGTTGGAAAGTGTTTCTAGATGATCTGGCTACCCATGCCTATCTTCTTTTTTTAGCCAGATATGGCGTATATATAGGTATGTGTTCGATTTTCCTGTGATTGCCATTTTTTCGTTTTTTCCCATTTCTTTCAAAATTACTACGTACTAAGAACTATCACAGAGTAATTATTCATTTAGATGTTTATTTGTCGGAAAATGTGCCTTGATGGTTTGCCTAGCACGTGGCTGAATTTTTTTTTTCTGAAATGCCGTATATTAGAATGTTAGCCATTTTTCCTCGAGTGCCCCTTATTATTTGTTTTGCATTTTTTTGCTTAGTCATGTTACCGTAAGGAAATTGGCAAGTTGTGTCGCAAAACTTATATTTTTATAGTGTTGGAAAGTGTTTCTAGATGATCTGGCTACCCATGCCTATCTTTTTTTTAGCCAGATATGGCGTATATATAGGTATGTGTTCGATTTTCCGGTGATTGCCATTTTTTCGTTTTTTTCCCAATTCTTTCAAAATTACTACGTACTAAGGAACTATCACAGAGTAATGATTCCTCTAGATGTTTATTTGTCGGAAAAATTTTGTTTACTTTTTTTTTGATTGAATATCATCAAATTTTTTTAGCTAAAATATTGTTTTACATTTTTTTTTCGATTTTATTTCCCTTCAAAAAAATTTTTTTGGGTCAGAATTTTAATTTTATAGTCGTCAAATAATCGACAATTATCCAGCAACCCACCATACAATTTTTATGCATATCCAATAATAATTAGATTAGTAAATAACACCTTGAAATTGACATACCCTTCCTACATTTCAAGTGGCAGATTAGGGAGTCTGAGTCAGTGTGGTTGGCGGCCATTTTGTGGACATATCCGAAGCGTAAGCTGCCCTATCTATATATATTCTTGTTCCCTATAGAATTGTGATATTTTGGTATATTTTTACCTGCATAAATATCATATTATATATTAAATATATGTATTTTTTTACGGAATTTCTAAGTACTCAAAAAATTACCTTTAGATATGGCCCCTGATATAAATGTAATTTACAAAATAATGAAGATTTTTTTACATATTTCTATTTTAGAATAACATATGTTTATTCCCTAAAAAAATTAGCCACTTCCTATTTCATTTGGGTACCCAAAAAAATTCATGAAATTTGGACAAATTTTTTTGGCCAAAAAAAGTTACCCTTTTTTTCTCATTTCAGATCTTCACCTCCATGGGTCTGACTTCATCCAAAATACATCAAGATGTGTCCTAAACATTCAAGAATCAATTCCTAAAAGGATTTGTGTATATATGTATAAACTTTTTTTTTATGAATTTTTATGTCAGGTCTTTTTTTTTTCTACTTAATTTTTTAAAATATTTATAATAAATAGTTTTTCTGCAGATGAGTAGTATTTATCTATACAGTTGTTTTAAGCATTCATTGAAGTTTTTTTTGGCAAAAGAAAAAAGGAGGTTACTGCAAAAACTGATTTTTCAAGAATTTTTTTTGGCGTCGGGGTCGTTCGCGTCCGAGTATACCCTTAAAGGGGTGTCCGAGGACCGTACCTATCCAGGGTTAAATGTCCCAGATGCAGTCTCAACAGAGATTTGCCATTCATTTTATTCATCTGGAAGGGATTTAAATGTCCCAGATGCTGTCTCAACAGAGTTTTTGCATTCATTTTATTCATCTGGAAGGATTTAAATGTCCCAGATTCTGTCTCAATAGAGTTTTTGCTTCCATTTTATTCATCTAGAAGGATTTAAATGTCCAAGATGCTGTTCAACAGAGTTTTTGCATGCATTTTATTCATCTGGAAGTGATTTAAATGTCCCAGATGCTGTCTCAAAAGAGTTTTTGCATTCATTTTATTCATCTGGAATGGATTTAAATGTCCCAAATGCTGTCTCAACAGAGTTCTTGCATTCATTTTATTCATCTGGAAGGGATTTAAATGTTCCAGATGCTGTCTCAACAGAGTTTTTGCATTCATTTTATTCATCTGGAAGCGATTTTAACGTTTAATATGCTGTCTCAATAGAGTTTTTGCATTCATTTTAATCATCTGGAAGCGATTTAAATGTCCCATATGCTGTCTCAATAGAGTTTTTGCATTCATTTTATTCATCTGGAAGAGATTTAAATGTCCCAGATGCTGTCTCAACACAGTTTTTGCATTAATTTTTTTTCATCTTAAAGGGATTTAAATGTCCCAGATGCAGTGTCAACAGAGTTTTTGCATTCATTTTATTCATCTGGAAGGGATTTAAATGTCCCAGATGCTGTCTCAACAGAGTTTTTGCCTTCATTTTATTCATCTGGAAGGGATTTAAATGTCCCAGATGCTGTCTCAACAGAGTTTTTGCATTCATTTTATTCATCTGGAAAGGATTTAAATGTCCCATATGCTGTCTCAACAGAGTTTTTGCATTCATTTTATTCATCTGGAAGGAATTTAAATGTCCCAGATGCTGTCTCGAAGAGGTTTTTTCATCTATTTTATTCATCTGGAAGTGATTTAAATGTCCCAGATTATGTCTCAATAGAGTTTTTGCTTCCATTTTATTCATCTAGAAGGGATTTAAATGTCCCAGATTCTGTCTCAACAGAGTTTTTGCTTTCGTTTTATTCATCTGGAAGGGATTTAAATGTCCCAGATGCTGTCTCAAAAGAGTTTTTGCATTCATTTTATTCATCTGGAAGGGATTTAAATGTCCCAACTGCTGTCTCAACAGAGTTTTTGCATTCATTTTATTCATCTAGAAGGGATTTAAATGTCCCAAATGCCGTCTCAACAGAGTTTTTGCATTCATTTTATTCATCTGGAAGGGATTTAAATGTCCCAGATGCTGTCTCAAAAGAGTTTTTGCATTCATTTTATTCATCTGGAAGGGATTTAAATGTCCCAGATGCGGTCTCATAAGAGTTTTTGCATTCATTTTATTCATCTAGAAGGGATTTAAATGTCCCAGATGCTGTCTCAACAGAGTTTTTGCATTCATTTTATTCATCTGGAAGGGATTTAAATGTCCTAGATGCTGTCTCAATAAGGTTTTTGCATCTATTTTATTCATATGGAAGCGATTTAAATGTCCCAGATTCTGTCTCAATAGAGTTTTTGCTTCCTTTTTATTCATCTAGAAGGGATTTAAATGTCCCAGATGCTGTCTCAACAGAGTTTTTGCATTCATTTTAATCATCTGGATGCGATTTAAATGTCCCATATGCTGTCTCAATAGAGTTTTTCCATTCATTTTATTCATCTGGAAGAGATTTAAATGTCCCAGATGCTGTCTCAACACAGTTTTTGCATTAATTTTTTTTCATCTTAAAGGGATTTAAATGTCCCAGATGCAGTGTCAACAGAGTTTTTGCATTCATTTTATTCATCTGGAAGGGATTCAAATGTCCCAGATGCTGTCTCAACAGAGTTTTTGCCTTCATTTTATTCATCTGGAAGGGATTTAAATGTCCCAGATGCTGTCTCAACAGAGTTTTCGCATTAATTTTATTCATCTGGAAAGGATTTAAATGTCCCAGATGCTGTCTCAACAGAGTTTTTGCATTCATTTCATTCATCTGGAAGGAATTTAAATGTCCCAGATGCTGTCTCGAAGAGGTTTTTTCATCTATTTTATTCATCTGGAAGCGATTTTAAATGTCCCAGATTATGTCTCAATAGAGTTTTTGCTTCCATTTTATTCATCTAGAAGGGATTTAAATGTCCCAGATTCTGTCTCAACAGAGTTTTTGCATTCATTTTATTCATCTGGAAGGGATTTAAATGTCCCAGATGCTGCCTCAAAAGAGTTTTTGCATTCATTTTATTCATCTGGAAGGGATTTAAATGTCCCAACTGCTGTCTCAACAGAGTTTTTGCATTCATTTTATTCATCTGGAAGCGATTTAAATGTCCCAGATGCTGTCTCAACAGAGTTTTTGCATTCATTTTATTCATCTGGAAAGGATTTAAATGTCCCAGATGCTGTCTCAACAGAGTTTTTGCATTCATTTTATTCATCTGGAAGCAATTTAAATGTCCCAGATGCTGTCTCAACAGAGTTTTTGCATTCATTTTATTCATCTGGAAGGGATTTAAATGTCCCAGATGCAGTCTCAACAGAGATTTGGCATTCATTTTATTCATCTGGAAGGGATTTAAATGTCCCAGATGCTGTCTCAACGGAGTTTTTGCATTCATTTTATTCATCCGGAAGGGATTTAAATGTCCCAGATTCTGTCTCAATAGAGTTTTTGCTTCCATTTTATTCATCTAGAAGGGATTTAAATGTCCCAGATGCTGTCTCAACAGAGTTTTTGCATGCATTTTATTCATATGGAAGCGATTTAAATGTCCCAGATTCTGTCTCAATAGAGTTTTTGCTTCCTTTTTATTCCTCTAGAAGGGAATTAAATGTCCCAGATGCTGTCTCAACAGAGTTTTTGCATTCATTTTAATCATCTGGAAGGGATTTAAATGTCCCAGATGCTGTCTCAACAGAGTTTTTGCATTCATTTTATTCATCTGGAAGCAATTTAAATGTCCCAGATGCTGTCTCAACAGAGTTTTTGCATTCATTTTATTCATCTGGAAGGGATTTAAATGTCCCAGATGCAGTCTCAACAGAGATTTTGCATTCATTTTATTCATCTGGAAGGGATTTAAATGTCCCAGATGCTGTCTCAACAGAGTTTTTGCATTCATTTTATTCATCCAGAAGGGATTTAAATGTCCCAGATTCTGTCTCAATAGAGTTTTTGCTTCCATTTTATTCATCTAGAAGGATTTAAATGTCCCAGATGCTGTCTCAACAGAGTTTTTGCATGCATTTTATTCATCTGGAAGTGATTTAAATGTCCCAGATGCTGTCTCAATAGAGTTTTTGCATTCATTTTATTCATCTGGAATGGATTTAAATGTCCCAAATGCTGTCTCAACAGAGTTTTTGCATTCATTTTATTCATCTGGAAGTGATTTAAATGTCCCAGATGCTGTCTCAAAAGTTTTTGCATTCATTTTATTCATCTGGAATGGATTTAAATGTCCCAAATGCAGTCTCAACAGAGTTTTTGCATTCATTTTATTCATCTGGAAGGGATTTAAATGTCCCAGATGCTGTCTCAACAGAGTTTTTGCATTCATTTTATTCATCTGGAAGCGATTTTAACGTTTAATATGCTGTCTCAATAGAGTTTTTGCATTCATTTTAATCCTCTGGAAGCGATTTAAATGTCCCATATGCTGTCTCAATAGAGTTTTTGCATTCATTTTATTCATCTGGAAGAGATTTAAATGTCCCAGATGCTGTCCCAACAGAGTTTTTGCATTAATTTTTTTTTCATCTGAAAGGGATTTAAATGTCCCAGATGCAGTCTCAACAGAGTTTTTGCATTCATTTTATTCATCTGGAAGGGATTTAAATGTCCCATATGCTGTCTTAACAGAGTTTTTGCATTCATTTTATTCATCTGGAAAGGATTTAAATGTCCCAGATGCTGTCTCAACAGAGTTTTTGCATTCATTTTATTCATCTGGAAAGGATTTAAATGTCCCATATGCTGTCTCAACAGAGTTTTTGCATTCATTTTATTCATCTGGAAGGAATTTAAATGTCCCAGATGCTGTCTCGAAGAGGTTTTTTCATCTATTTTATTCATCTGGAAACGATTTAAATGTCCCAGATTATGTCTCAATAGAGTTTTGCTTCCATTTTATTCATCTAGAAGGGATTTAAATGTCCCAGATTCTGTCTCAAAAGAGTTTTTGCATTCATTTTATTCATCTGGAAGGGATTTAAATGTCCCAACTGCTGTCTCAACAGAGTTTTTGCATTCATTTTATTCATCTAGAAGGGATTTAAATGTCCCAGATGCTGTCTCAACAGAGTTTTTGCATTCATTTTATTCATCTGGAAGGGATTTAAATGTCCTAGATGCTGTCTCAATAAGGTTTTTTGCATCTATTTTATTCATATGGAAGCGATTTAAATGTCCCAGATTCTGTCTCAATAGAGTTTTTGCTTCCTTTTTATTCATCTAGAAGGGATTTAAATGTCCCAGATGCTGTCTCAACAGAGTTTTTGCATTCATTTTAATCATCTGGAAGGGATTTAAATGTCCCAGATGCTGTTTCAACAGAGTTTTTGCATTCATTTTATTCATCTGGAAGCAACTTAAATGTCCCACATGCTGTCTCAACAGAGTTTTTTTTCATTCATTTTATTCATCTGGAAGGGATTTAAATGTCCCAGATGCTGTCTCAACAGAGACTTGGCATTCATTTTATTCATCTGGAAGGGATTTAAATGTCCCAGATGCTGTCTCAACAGAGTTTTTGCATTCATTTTATTCATCTGGAAGTGATTTAAATGTCCCAGATTCTGTCTCAATAGAGTTTTTGCTTCCATTTTATTCATCTAGAAGGGAATTAAATGTCCCAGATGCTGTCTCAACAAAGTTTTTGCATGCATTTTCTTCATCTGAAAGGGATTTAAATGTCCCAGATGCTGTCTCAACAGAGTTTTTGCATTCATTTTATTCATCTGGAAGGGATTTAAATGTCCCAGATGCTGTCTCAACAGAGTTTTTGCATTCATTTTATTCATCTGGAAGGGATTTAAATGTCACAGATGCTGTCTCAATAAGGTTTTTGCATCTATTTTATTCATCTGGAAGCGATTTAAATGTCCAAAATTCTGTCTCAATAGAGTTTTTGCATTCATTTTATTCATCTGGAAGGGATTTAAATGTCCCAACTGCTGTCTCAACAGAGTTTTTGCATTCATTTTATTCATCTGGAAGGGATTTAAATGTCCCAGATGCTGTCTCAACAGAGTTTTTGCATTCATTTTATTCATCTGGAAGGGATTTAAATGTCACAGATGCTGTCTCAACAGAATTTTTGCATTCATTTTATTCATCTGGAAGCGATTTAAATGTCCCAGATGCTGTCTCAACAGAGTTTTTGCATTCATTTTATTCATCTGGAAGGGATTTAAATGTCCCAGATGCTGTCTCAACAGAGGTTTTGCATTCATTTTATTCATCTGAAGGAATTTAAATGTCCCAGATGCTGTCTCGAAGAGGTTTTTTCATCTATTTTATTCATCTGGAAACGATTTAAATGTCCCAGATTATGTCTCAATAGAGTTTTTGCTTCCATTTTATTCATCTAGAAGGGATTTAAATGTCCCAGATTCTGTCTCAACAGAGTTTTTGCATTCATTTTATTCATCTGGAAGTGATTTAAATGTCCCAGATGCGGTCTCAAAAGAGTTTTTGCATTCATTTAATTCATCTGGAAGGGATTTAAATGTCCCAACTGCTGTCTCAACAGAGTTTTTGCATTCATTTTATTCATCTGGAAGGGATTTAAATGTCCCAGATGCTGTCTCAAGAGAGTTTTTGCATTAATTTTATTCATCTGGAAGGGATTTAAATGTCCTAGATGCTGTCTCAATAAGGTTTTTGCATCCATTTTATTCATCTGGAAGTGATTTAAATGTCCCAGATGCGGTCTCAAAAGAGTTTTTGCATTCATTTTATTCATCTAGAAGGGATTTAAATGTCCCAGATGCTGTCTCAACAGAGGTTTTGCATTCATTTTATTCATCTGGAAGGGATTTAAATGTCCTAGATGCTGTCTCAATAAGGTTTTTGCATCTATTTTATTCATATGGAAGCGATTTAAATGTCCCAGATTCTGTCTCAATAGAGTTTTTGCTTCCTTTTTATTCATCTAGAAGGGATTTAAATGTCCCAGATGCTGTCTCAACAGAGTTTTTGCATTCATTTTAATCATCTGGAAGGGATTTAAATGTCCCAGATGCTGTTTCAACAGAGTTTTTGCATTCATTTTATTCATCTGGAAGCAACTTAAATGTCCCACATGCTGTCTCAACAGAGTTTTTTTTCATTCATTTTATTCATCTGGAAGGGATTTAAATGTCCCAGATGCTGTCTCAACAGAGACTTGGCATTCATTTTATTCATCTGGAAGGGATTTAAATGTCCCAGATGCTGTCTCAACAGAGTTTTTGCATTCATTTTATTCATCTGGAAGTGATTTAAATGTCCCAGATTCTGTCTCAATAGAGTTTTTGCTTCCATTTTATTCATCTAGAAGGGATTTAAATGTCCCAGATGCTGTCTCAACAAAGTTTTTGCATGCATTTTATTCATCTGGAAGTGATTTAAATGTCCCAGATGCTGTCTCAAAAGAGTTTTTGCATCCATTTTATTCATCTGGAAGGGATTTAAATGTCCCAAATGCTTTCTCAACAGAGTTTTTGCATTCATTTTATTCATCTGGAAGGTATTTAAATGTCCCAGATGCTGCCTCAACAGAGTTTTTTGCATTAATTTTATTCATCTGGAAGCGATTTTAACGTTTAATATGCTGTCTCAATAGAGTTTTTGCATTCATTTTAATCATCTGGAATCGATTTAAATGTTCCATATGCTGTCTCAATAGAGTTTTTGCATTCATTTTATTCATCTGGAAGGGATTTAAATGTCCCAGATGCTGTCTCAACAGAGTTTTTGTATTAATTTTTCTTCATCTGAAAGGGATTTAAATGTCCCAGATGCTGTCTCAACAGAGTTTTTGCATTCATTTTATTCATCTGGAAGGGATTTAAATGTCCCAGATGCTGTCTCAACAGAGTTTTTGCATTCATTTTATTCATCTGGAAGGGATTTGAATGTCCCAGATGCTGTCTCAATAAGGTTTTTGCATCTATTTTATTCATCTGGAAGCGATTTAAATGTCCAAAATTCTGTCTCAATAGAGTTTTTGCATTCATTTTATTCATCTGGAAGGGATTTAAATGTCCCAACTGCTGTCTCAACAGAGTTTTTGCATTCATTTTATTCATCTGGAAGGGATTTAAATGTCCCAGATGCTGTCTCAACAGAGTTTTTGCATTCATTTTATTCATCTGGAAGGGATTTAAATGTCACAGATGCTGTCTCAACAGAATTTTTGCATTCATTTTATTCATCTGGAAGCGATTTAAATGTCCCAGATGCTGTCTCAACAGAGTTTTTGCATTCATTTTATTCATCTGGAAGGGATTTAAATGTCCCAGATGCTGTCTCAACAGAGTTTTTACATTCATTTTACTCATCTGGAAGGAATTTAAATGTCCCAGATGCTGTCCTCAATAAGGTTTTTGCATCTATTTTATTCATATGGAAGCGATTTAAATGTCCCAGATTCTGTCTCAATAGAGTTTTTGCTTCCCTTTTTATTCCACTAGAAGGGATTTAAATGTCCCAGATGCTGTCTCAACAGAGTTTTTGCATTCATTTTAATCATCTGGAAGGGATTTAAATGTCCCAGATGCTGTCTCAAAAGAGTTTTTGCATTCATTTTATTCATCTGGAAGCAATTTAAATGTCCCAGATGCTGTCTCAACAGAGTTTTTGCATTCATTTTATTCATCTGGATG
>NC_090754.1:50050536-50065900 GCF_036898095.1 Palaemon carinicauda
GACAAAGGTCTCAGACATGTTAGTTAACTTCTGTCTGTTTATGGTCTTTTTATGCTAGCTCATATATGCATATTTTTATTCATGGATTATTTATGATTCGTTTTCCTCATCAAAATACATGATTAGTCGAATGCAGGACAAAGGCCTCAGACATGTCAGTCCAATTCCGTATGTTCATGGTCTTTTTACGCCAGTTTATATCTGCAAATTTTTATTCATGGAATTATTATTCGTTTTCCTCATCATTATCCATGATTATTCAAAAGCAGGAAAAAGGCCTCAGACATGTAAGTCCACTTCCTTCTATTTATGGTCTTTTTATGCCAGTTCATATCTGCATATTTTTTATTCATGGATTATTATTCGTTCTCCTCATCATCATCCATGATTAGGTGAATGCAGGACAAAGGCCTCAACCATGTTAGTCCACTTTCGTATGTTTATGGTCTTTTTATGCCAGTTCATATCTGCAAATTTTTATTCATAGATTATTTTCCGTTTTCCTCATCCTCATCCATGATTAGTCGAATGCAGGACAAAGGCCTCAGACATGTTAGTTCACTTCCTTCTGTTTATGTTCTTTTTATGCCAGTTCTTATCTGCATATTTTTATTTACGGATTATTTTTTTGTTTTCTTCACCATCATCCATGATTAGTCGAATGCAGGACAAAGGCCTCAGACATGTTAGTTCACTTCCTTCTGTTTATGTTCTCTTTATGCCAGTTCATATCTGCAAGTTTTTATTCAGAGATTATTTCTCATTTTTATCATCAAAGTCCATAATAAGTCGAATGCAGGACATAGGCCTCACACATGTTAGTCCACTTCCTTCTTTTTATGTTCTTTTTATGCCAGTTCATATCTGCATACTTTATTCATGGATTATTATTCATTTTCTTCACCATCATCCATGATTAGTCGAATGCAGGACATAGGCCTCAGACATGTTAGTCCATTTCCGTATGTTTATGGTCTTTTGATGCCATTTCTTATCTGTAAATTTCTATTCATGGATTATTATTTGTTTTCCTCACCATCATCCATGATCAGTCGAATGCAGGACAAAGGCCTCAGACAAGTTAGTTCACTTGCTTCTGTTTATGGTGTTTTGATGGCAGTAAATATCTGCAAATTTTTATTCAGGGATTATTATTTGTTTTTATCATCATCATCCATGTTTAGTCGAATGCAGGACATAGGCCTCAGACATGTAAGTCCACTTCCTTCTTTTTATGGTGTTTTGAGGCCAGTTCATATCTGCAAAATCTTATTCAGGGATTATAATTCGTTTTCCTCATTATCATCCATGGTCAGTCAAATGCAGGACAAAGGCCTCAGACATGTTAATCCACTAACGTATATATATATATGGTCTTTTTTATTTTTCTCATTACCCAGTCGTAGTCGGGAACGGGACCTCTACTCCAAGTAACTGGGCCTTCATACACTCTCTCATTCGCATCCTCCTTATCACAATCATTCGCTACAGTAACACTATTCCTATCTAAATTCCTATAATCTAATATATCATGTACTATCCCATCTACCTCACTATCATCTTGCCCTAAAATCTCACTTATTTCCGTCAGCAATTCATCCATTTCATCAAAACTATTTTCTACTTTAATAAAAGATTCATTCATACTACTTATCATTCTCCTATCTCTCACTCTCGCATTTGTCTTACTTTCTTTTACATCATCTAATGAAAAACCACACACACTATAGGTATCATTCATACTCAGCCATGATTCATCTGTATTAATACATTTATCTTCCACACTCACTTGTACATTTACACTCTTGTCATACTTATTATTATTCTCACTTTTACTTATAAAATTTCCCCTTCTTGCATCCTTACTTAAAGCTCTCGTATTCCTCCTTTTCATATATTCTATTAACACCAACTGTTTACCTTCTAGACCTAATTCCTCATACATACTAGGTTCACACTTGTTCCTTTTCAACCATTTACTTATCCCATTCTCTTGGATATACTCAGGTACCTCCTTCCATTTACGCAACTGGTTGTGGTGTGCCCTAACTCTTTCTACACTACCATTTACACACAACTTACCCAAAACATAACTTAATCCACTCATACCAATTTCTAACACCTCATATGGACCTTCAAACTTATCACGCACCTTATTTACATTCATTCTACCCTTTTCAATTACTTCTTTAACCCTGGATAGGTACGGTGGGTCGTTTGCGACCCCGAGCGTCAAAAAAAAACAGGTTTTTCTCACGTGACTCACCCCTGTGACTGAATTTGTGGGTGATCGACCTGCAGGAGGTGTCTCCCCTACACGCTCTAGTAGTGTCCAGATGTGCATTGCTGTAGCTGTACTCCTTCCCCGATTTCTGAGACGCGTCGGGGTCGTTCGCGTCCGAGTTTACCCTTCTGAGGTAGTTTGCATAATTATCAAAGTTATTACGTATTATGAAATTGTCGTAGAATGGTGCAACTTGTATAGGTTATCAGTTGTGGAAAGTCTTGGTGGATTGTTTGGCTACCATGTGCATGTTTTTTTTTTTAGTTAAAATGTCGTTCATCACCACGAGGACCATTATACCGCGAGTGCCCCTTTTTCATTTTTTTTCATTTTTTTGCCAAGTCATTTTTCCGTAAGATATTGCCAAATAGTGTCGTAAAACTTTTGCTTGTTTAGTGTTGGAAAGTGTATCTAGATGATCTGGCTACCCATGCATGACTTTGTTTTTGTCAGATACGACGTAGTTATTGGTATATTGGGTATTTAACTGCGGTTACCAATTTCTGTTTTTTTTTCAATATTTGTAAAAATTACTACGTAGTAAGGAATTGCCGTATATTATTCATTTTTTTTTTCATGTTTATGTGTTAGAAAGTGTGCCTTGATGGTTGGGCTAACACGTGCATGTCTTTTTTTTTATCTGAGATGTCGTATATTAGAATGTCGGGCATTTTACCGCGAGTGTCCCTTTTTAATTTTTTTTAATTTTTTTGCCAAGTCATTTTTCCGTAAGATATTGCGAAATAGTGTCGTAAAACTTTTGCTTTTTTAATGTTGGAAAGTGTGTCTAGATGATCTGGCTACCCATGCGTGATTTTGTTTTTGTCAGATACGACGTAGTTATTGGTATATTGGGTATTTAACTGCGGTTGCCAATTTCTGTTTTTTTTTCAATATTTGTAAAAATTTACTACGTAGTAAGGAATTGCCGTATATTATTGATTTTTTTTTCATGTTTATGTGTTAGAAAGTGTGCCTTGATGGTTGGGCTAACACGTGCATGTCTTTTTTTTTATCTGAGATGCCGTATATTAGAATGTTGGGCATTTTTCCGCGAGTGCCCCTTTTTATTTGTTTTGCATTTTTTTGCTTAGTCATGTTACCGTAAGGAATTGGCAAGTAGTGTCGCAAAACTTATATTTTTATAGTGTTGGAAAGTGTTTCTAGATGATCTGGCTACCCATGCCTATTTTTTTTTTAGCCAGATATGGCGTATATATAAGTATGTGTTCGATTTTCCTGTGATTGCCATTTTTTCGTTTTTTCCCATTTCTTTCAAAATTACTACGTACTAAGGAACTATCACAGAGTAATATTTCATTTATATGTTTATTTGTCGGAAAATATGCCTTGATGGTTTGCCTAGCACGTGGCTGAAATTTTTTTTTTCTGAAATGCTGTATATTAGAATGGCCATTTTTCCACGAGTGCCCCTTTTTATTTGTTTTGCATTTTTTGCTTAGTCATGTTACCGTAAGGAATTGGCAAGTAGTGTCGCAAAACTTATATCTTTATAGTGTTGGAAAGTGTTTCTAGATGATCTGGCTACCCATGCCTATCTTTTTTTTAGCCAGATATGGCGTATATATAGGTATGTGTTCGATTTTCCGGTGATTGCCATTTTTTCGTTTTTTTCCAATTCTTTCAAAATTACTACGTACTAAGGAACTATCATAGAGTAATGATTCCTCTAGATGTTTATTTGTCGGAAAATTTTGTTTACTTTTTTTTTGATTGAATATCATCAAATTTTTTTAGCTAAAATATTGTTTTACATTTTTTTTTCGATTTTATTTCCCTTCAAAAAAATTTTTTTGGGTCAGAATTTTAATTTTATAGTCTTAAAATAATCGACAATTATCCAGCAACCCACCATACAATTTTATGCATATCCAATAATAATTAGATTAGTAAATAACACCTTGAAATTGACATACCCTTCCTACATTTCAAGTGGCAGATTAGGGAGTCTGAGTCAGTGTGGTTGGCGGCCATTTTGTGGACATATCCGAAGCGTAAGCTGCCCTATCTATATATATTCTTGTTCCCTATAGAATTTGTGATATTTTGGTATATTTTTACCTGCATAAATATCATATTATATATTAAATATATGTATTTTTTTACGAAATTTCCAAGTACTCAAAAAATTACCTTTAGATATGGCCCCTGATATAAATGTAATTTACAAAATAATGAAGATTTTTTTACATATTTCTATTTTAGGATAACATATGTTTATTCCCTAAAAAAATTTGCCACTTCCTATTTCATTTGGGTACCCAAAAAAATTCATGAATTTGGACAATTTTTTTTGGCCAAAAAAAGTTACTCTTTTTTTCTCATTTCAGATCTTCACCTCCATGGGTCTGACTTCATCCAAAATACATCAAGATGTGTCCTAAACATTCAAGAATCAATTCCTAAAAGGATTTGTGTATATATGTATAAACTTTTTTTTTATGAATTTTTATGTCAGGTCTTTTTTTTTTTCTACTTAATTTTTAAAAATATTTATAATAAATAGTTTTTCTGCAGATGAGTAGTATTTATCTTTACAGTTGTTTTAAGCATTCATTGAAGTTTTTTTTGGCAAAAGAAAAAAGGAGGTTACTGCAAAACCTGATTTTTCAAGAATTTTTTTTGGCGTCGGGGTCGTTCGCGTCCGAGTATACCCTTAAAGGGGTGTCCGAGGACCGTACCTATCCAGGGTTAATCACTCTCTCCACAACTTTAAAGCTTTCAAACATCTCATTTGCTTTCCTCCACACATCTCTATCATCCTACGACATACCCAACCTCAGTCTTACTATCTTTTCTATATTTAACACAAACTTACAAGGAGACATACCCATACTCTTATGCACTGTTGCATTGTAAGCCCACAACGCTCTACCAACATACAAATCCCAATCATTATCACATGTACTCATCATTCGCAAAATTTCAGTTAATGTTCTTACAGTCCTTTCAGCCAACCCATTCGCACATGGCATAAAAGGAGTCGAATACACATGTTCAATACCCCATCCTCTTAACATCTGCTCAAACTCCCATCCAACAAACTCAGGGCCATTATCACTTAACATTCTCACAGGCTTACACACACACATCGGCAACATCACTTGACCAACCATTGTTGCAACAGTCTCACTCCGTTTATCCTTGATGGGTACTGCATACGTAAATTTACTTATGTGATTAACCATAACAATCATTCCCGCACGTCTTCTCGCAGTTACAGGCAACGAAACACAATCAATCACAAACATCTCAAATGGTTCTTTCATACGTAATCTCAGAACAGGCGGATTAGCATGCACTCTCTGATACTTCCCTTTCTGGCAACCTGCACATGTAGTCGCTACATCCTTACATATCTGACTCAACCCAGGCGTAAACAATATCTCACGCATGCATTACCACAATTTATTCTTACCCATATGCCAATATCTGTCATGCACTAACATACACATACTTACACCTGCATGCATCGGAAACACAGGAACATATATACCTTCATCCATTCCTTTATGTAGAAAATAAACAATATTCTTACACACAATAAGTCTCTTACTAACTTTCTTATACACCTCTAAATCAGATGGCCATTCTCCTACCTCAATGCTATTCAACATACATTTGCGTAACCTTCTAATTTCCACACATTCATCTTGCATTTCTTCCACCTCCTATTTAATCAATAGATCATCCTCACATAAAAGTCCCAGCTAAGCAACACACCAACTGATCAGCACTCAAGAACATATGTTTTCTGTGTAATGGCTCTAGCAAGGCACAGTTAATGCCCCATTAAAAGCTCTATCCTCCTGATCTGCTGTACGCCGAGAGCATTCCTCCTCAACATGTGTGGCAAAGAAGACTTGGTGTCCATAGATAACCTAAAACTATCATATATCCTGTCAGATGATCCGCCTACCTTACGCTTCCTAAAAGCATGGCGTCCTATTTCACACGTATGTCGTCTTTAGGGAGGAGCCCTGCACCGCTCATATATCAAACATGCTAATATATTGTAACGGTATTTCTTATTTTTTGTATACTGTCGTTATCGCTCTCACTTTTCAATGATAAACTGTCTATTCATGAATTTTCCTGCACCATTAGGGTTCTTGACTGGAACATTTTGTGTAAATACTCAACTTCTGACCATATATATATATATATATATATATATATATATATATATATATATATTATATATATATATATATATATATTATATTTGTATATATATAATATCATATTTATACATATACATTTTTGGGCTCAGGCCATGTCTTCCTGATGGAAGTTCCTATTAGGTAGATTTCTAGGGTATATTTGACTACAGTGATATTCCCAGAGAATTTTACCTTAAGGTATTCAGAATTATAACTCCTGGAGCGAATATCCCTAAACAATCTCACAGGGATATCGCATAATATCAGAGGACGTATTCTTGACACGGCACATAGCTATCTTCACCCCGAACAGTATTAACGCTTCGAGGGTGTATAGTGACAAGAATCTGAAACGAGAATGAAAAGAGACCCGCTCATAAGGCATCTCTCCTATTCCGTTTCCAGTGTGTATCTGATGAAGGCGGTAGCGCCCTCTTTATTCCTTTTCGTGTAGCTCTACTACTCGGTGTTTTCCCTTGTGTTCTCTCGTTATTTTGGATTTAATTCAACATTTTGATGACTTTTCCGGCCTCTTCTGCCTCTGGAAAGTTGAGTATTATCTTTACTATGTATAAATGTAAGCTCTTGTCGTTTTGAACTAAATCAAAAGTGATTTTGACATAAACAAGAGCTGTTGCCTACCGGAGGCATCCTGGATGCTATCGCTCACTCTTATGAGTCATTTAGTTTGCTAGAGCGACGTTCCCGGTTTGTTTTGCTCTAATAATATAGCTATTTAGCTCTGCCTGGAATGTTTATATTATACCGTCAGTTTTTAGCTCGGTGATTTCGACACGGGTCGAGGTACCGATCTTGCCCTTCGTGAGGCTTTGTAGCGTAGATGTCTGGCACTAGTACTTTCATGCATGATATAAGTTTTTGAATGTTATATTATTGAAGCTAGAGGCAAATATCTTATGCATATAAGATATTGTTGAATGTTTTTTCAAGACTGTATACGAGTTTCGGGGATTTAGGTAATCGATTCTCATCTTACCTAGTCTAGTATTCTAGGTACAGTAGTATACTTTCGCCCATCCGTGATTGTTCTTTTCTCCTCCGGAGGCTAAGTTCAATCCCTCTCTCCCTCTGTAATCCTTCAGCTTAATCCTAGTGGTTCTATCTGTATAATAATTCAGATATAACTATTCTAGGATATGTCTGTCCTGACCTGATAACCAGAGTGACTGTTTTTTTTGGGGTTAGGGCATAACATCAGAGTTTCTAGTATTTGGTGTGCGTCTTCCTAGCATAGAGAATGAGTCTCCTTTGCTAGGTTAGTGGCGGACACAGGAAGCTTTGCTTCCCTAGTCCACGTTGGAAGGATTCTGTAAGAGATGATTCCTTCCCCTAGTGGCCTAGCAGACTGTCCTGTGTTGTTTTTCTCGGGCTGGAGAATGAGTTTTCTCTGTTGCCCGGCGAAATAACTTCACCTAACTTTGTTCTGGTTGGGAGGAGGTTAGCAAGTATTGCCAGTCTTCCTCCCTAATAGATAACTCATGGTTAGGATGAGCTTCCCTAACGGCTGAGTGTGTCTCCTGCTAGAACAAAGTCTATAGGACCCTTATCCGTTCTCCACCTCTCTTTCTTTTATTTTCTTTTGGCCACAGTCCTACTTCCGTGCCTAGTATAGGTTAGGATGGAGGACAGGCTCAGGTCTCTGCCGGCTGGTACTACGTGTCGGCCGGCAAAGACCCTTTATTCTTTGCAGAGTGAACCCCAGACCTCCCTTGGTCTCCCTTCCTTGTCTGCCGGTAGAGCCCGGCAGGCTATGGATTCTTTGGAAGCCTGAATGCTACATTCTCCCCTTCCATAAATTCACTCTTTCTGGATGGAAGGTCGTATGGCAATGCCGCCTTATAACCTTATATCCATACTGTTTCTCTGACTATTGTGTTGCACCCCTAACCCGGCTGCCGGCCTAACAGCCGACAGCCGGGGAGGTGGAGGTTCTCTGGTTCTTGGCTACTGTCGGCGGGCATGGGTTTTATTGCCTTTGCCTGCCGGCAGTGGAAACACAGCCCGAATCTGCTGGCCACTACGATTAGCGGCCGGCAGTCGGGTATCAGTGTTTTCAGCCGTCGGCTGGCAATGATTGCCGGCCGGCACACAGTCGCGAATCAGTGGGGTGCCGCCTATTAGTTAAAGATAGTATATCTTTGAACTATACAGGGGTAGTTGCCGGCCGGCACGTGCAGGCGCACGCCGGCACGTACCGGCTCGTGCTAGCCGGCACAACAGCATGCGATGTACAGAAGTTGCTGTATTCGTAGTGTAGTGCACACTGCATTAGCAGAAACTGCTGTACAGAGCTTGTGATAACACTAAAAGTTCTACATCATACTTAATGTTATCTTGTACAGCCTTTTGTTGAGACCGTACAATATATAGACAGTAAGTTCTTTCTGTATTCTTTCTATACCATATATTAAAACTTTATCTCAAGGTGTGAACTACACCTTAAATTTCCGTTTAGGCAATTACGTAAGGTATTCTAGTATAGAATTAACCTTAGTTTTAATATCTTGGGAGGTTTCAGCAATTGACTGGACAGGAAATACAAGTATGTGTCTTTCCTTCTTTCTTTTATAGCTTTTCTATATAAGCTAAATGTCTCAATATAAGTGAAAGCCTTCACTTGATACTCATGGATTTTTCTTCTCTTTACAGGAGGACCATCCGAAGTAGGGGAGTGTGTTCTGTAATGTCCGCAATAAGAACTTCTGTGGACATCTATATTGCAGGAGGCACGCAGCATGCGCAGCCTCCAGATGTGATCTCCGCTATTGGGACCCTAAGGTTTGTACAGTTTGTTCTAACCTGATTACCAAGCTTTTGACGACCCTAAGTCAACGGAGTCAAGGGATGCTGCCAGGGAAACGTTACGATCCTGGGTGAGGGGTTTTCAGAAAAACACCTCAGGTCCCTACCTTCCAAATGAGAAGATGAGGGCCTACCTTTTCCCTAACGCATCGGCTGATGCAATCATCCCCCAGCCTCAGGTGGAGATACCAATTGCCCAGAATCCGGTAGATTCTGAAGTCTCAGTCGCCTTCAAGACATCCAATTGGACGATAGGATGTCAGAGGTGTCCGATTCTACTGAGAAGGACCTTCTAGGAGAAGGTCAGGAGGAGGAGCTGTTCCAGGCTCCTCAAGTAGAAGAGGAAGAAATTGACGAAGTATCGGTTACATCGGTTCCGGACCCAGAACCTATTCCGTCTACATCATCTGCTATCCCAGATGAACTGGGAAGGACTCTTTCTTCCATTGTTGAGATGATCCAACAAATTCAAAGGAAGAATGATGAGAAGGAAGCTGCAAGGAAACTGGAGATACGTAGACTTGCAGCATCACGTGGGCCCCAGAAGCGGCTCAGCGTGAAGGATCTTCCTTTGTGCTAGGATACCATTCCTTGGAGGTATGCCAAACACATACCAATGACAACAGGGAAGATCGTGATCAAAGAAAAGCTGGGAGCGATTCCCCTGGAAGAAGTGAAATTTTGGCCCAACAAAGATTCTTATCCGGACTGCTATGTCCGTCTTCGGAGGGAACCAGCCTCAAAGGAGGAGACCGAGCCGAAGGAGGTCATAGTCTTTTACCATAGTAAAGCTCAGACGTTACTAGCGAGCTCGATGAAAGAGAGGGGCTTCACTAACTCAAAGGTGCCCGCCTTTGTGGCCTCTACTACCAGAGCCTTTCCTTTCTTGGAAAAGGGATATAAGGCAGCCTTAAAGGCAATGGAGGCAGGGAAACCATGCCCCTCCTTGGAGGAGTGCAAGCCTTTATCTCTGACCTTGCCCTTGGACCAAGAATACTGGAAGGACGTACGCTTTACCTTCTCAGTCGGGAAGCTAGAAGCTGATATTGCTGAATGCTAGTTCGGTGAGGCACTTCCAAAACTGTCGGAGGTTCTGTTGCTTAGAGAGCAAGAGACAAAGGAAAGACTTGCGGCATCGATGGCGTTGCAAACGACACTAGAAACGATGGCAAGTGACCCCAAGATCCAGGACATGTTCATGGTTGTGGCCAAAACCCATCTGGGCACAGTTACGAAGGATCTCTATAGCTTTATTAAAGCTAGGAGAGCCTGTAGAGAGTTCGTGTTCGCCTCGGCTGCGGTGAGACACGACCCGAGGAAACTGATTTCCTCTCGTATTTGGGATAAAGACCTCTTTTCCAATGAAGTGGTTAAAGAGGCAGTAGACAAGGCCGCCACAGAGAATAGGACCCTTCTCAAAAAGTGGGGCTTAGATCTCAAGAGGATGTCTTCTCTGGATGAGTGTCCCCAACCCAAGAGGAAGACAAAAAGGCCTAGGCCATCCTCTTGGCCGGCTAAACACTACCGACAGCAACAACAACAACTTCCTGTGACCGCAGTGCCTCAGATATTGGCACAACCTCCAACCACGTACAAGCTGGTACATCAACAAGTGGCGACACAGTCGCCAGTTTTTAACCCAGCCTTCGAAAGGCAGACTTCTTCCTTTTGTTCGAGAGCTAGAGGAACAGCCAGAGGTTCTGCTAGACGTCCTTCAAGAGGAAGGGGATACAGGGGAGGACACGGTCAAGGAGGCAAGGCCTCAGGTCCACAACAGCAGAAGTAAGATACTTTCAGTAGGAGGGAGACTACAGCTATTTAGGGATCGCTAGTCCTTCGATCCCTGGGCCCACAGCCTAATTAAAACGGAATAGGTTGGAGCTGGAGCAGTCCTCCACCTCAATTTCCTCAATTCTTCCAACACTCATCCCTGTTCTGGAAGAATATGTCCGAGAACTCTTAGACAAAAGAGTAATCTGGAAAGTTAAGTCCATAAAATTCCAAGGAAGGCTGTTTTGTGTTCCAAAGAAGGATTCAGAAAAACTCAGAGTTATTCTAGACTTGTCGCCACTCAACAAGTTTATAGTGAACTACAAGTTCAGAATGCTCACGCTTCAGCACATAAGGACCCAACTGCCCCGAAGGGCATATACTGTCTCTATAGACTTGTCTGACGCTTATTGGCATGTTCCATTTAATCGTCACCTCTCCTCCTACATAGGCTTCAAGTTACAGAGAAAACATTACGCCTTCAGAGCCATGCCTTTAGGGCTAAACATAGCCCCAAGGATTTTCCCTAAGCTCACGAACGCAGCCGTCCATCAATTACGCCTAAAGGGGGTCCAAGTAGTAGCCTACTTGGACGACTGGCTGGAGTGGGCAGCATCCAAGACAGAATGCATGCAAGCTTCTAAGATAGTGATCCAATTCCTGGAACATCTGGGATTCAAGATCAACATCAAAAAGTCTCGTTTTTCTCTAGCTCAGAAATTTCAGTGGTTGGGGATCCACTGGAATTTGGAGTCACATCGGCTTTCCATTCCTAGTAAGAAGAGGAACAAAATAGCAGGATCTGTAAAGAGACTATTGAAATCCAAACGGATATCAAGACACGAACAAGAGAGAGTGCTGGGCTCTCTACAGTTTGCTTCGATAACATATCCAGTGCTAGGAGCACAGCTTAAGGATGCAACAGGAGTCTGGAGAAAATACGCATCAAACGCGCGAAGAGATCCAAGTGATGTTGGCCATATTCCGTTTGGCGGAAAGGAAGAAATGGCACCTGTCAGCAGTTCACATTCAAGGGTTCCGCAATTTGACAGTGGACGCTCTATCTAGGTTTACACCTATAGAGTCAGAATGGTCCCCTGACGCAGGATCGTTCTCTTTCATCTCGAGTCAAGTCCCAGAGCTGTAGATAGACCTCTTTGCGAAGAAAGATAACAAGAAAATAGATCGTTACGTGTCCCCTTACGAGGATCCGTTAGCGGAGGCATTGGACGCTATGTCCCTGGACTGAAACAGATGGTCCAGTATCTATCTGTTCCCTCAGCACAACCTCCTTTTGAAGGTCCTTGATAAGCTGAGATCCTTCAAAGGGAAAGCAGTAATTGTGGCCCACAAGTAGTTCCCTCTGGCATTAGAACTACGACTAAAATTCGTACCGCTACCGGATCCATCCCTGTCTCAGCGAGTACAGAAGTCGACTGTCTTCGCTCCATTACAGAAAACACGGAACCTACATCTCATGATTTTCTCTCCTTAACGATGAGAAAAAGATTCGGTGTTTAAAGTCAGTTTAGACTTGGAAGAAACCAGAAGACATTATGAGGCTTCAGGGAAGAAATAGCTAACCTTTGTCAAGGCGAAGAAACCGAAAGAAATCCTGACAGATTCCTATTTATCATTCTTCATTCACCTTGATGAGCAAGGTTTAGCAGCCAACACAATTCTATTGCTCAAACCTGCCTTGACAAGTCAGATACCATATGCCTAACAGGTCGACCTTTCTAACGACGTTCTTAATGAACTAGCCCTCCAGCGCTTCCAAAGACCCTTTGCATGGTCATTAGATATGATTCCTCATTGTGTATAAATAGTGAACAATGAGGAATGTGCTTAGAAGGTTTTGAATTTAAGTTATATTTCTGTTTGTACTCGCTTTGGGGGCCAGAGTTATGAAATAGTGGCTCTCTCTAGAGAGGAAGGCCACGTCCAGTTCTTGGAGGGAGGACTGAATCTATTTCCAGACCCAACGTTTCTTACCAGGAACAAGCTACCCACCAACAGGTGGGGGTCCCTAGAGAATCTGCCCTCTGAAGGAAGATGCATCTCTATGTCCAATGGAGTGCCTAAAGGTCTATCTTCATAGAACTTCAGACTTTATGGGAGGACAGCTGTTTAGAAGAGAAACCCTGGGTTCAAAGTTACCTATAACTAAGGGTGAAATTCACCCGTGTTATTCGCAGAACGGATCCAGACAGTACACTCGTTAGTCATGATCCAAGGAAAGTTGCCTCTTCCATAAAATTTCTTTAATTATATGGACTTTGAACATCCTTGTTTGCACACCGGCTGGTAGTCATCCAAGGCGTTCCTTATGCACTATGCGAAGCAAGTGGAGCAACTTGTGAGATCTGTGGTAGCAGCAGGTAGAATTCTTTAACCTTCTGTTTCAAGTCTGCGAGGAACAGTGTAATTAATTTCTGACGATTAATTAAAAGGTAGGCGTGTAACCAATGTATGTTACTACAGGCTGAGGGATAGGCCACTAAAGTGTCCTTACGAACTGTTCCATTGACGTCGGTAATCTATAGCATAATACGGACAATTGTGCCAAGCGTTTCTTACGCGAGTGTATGTAAACAGTATACAGACTATATCATTATTATTAATAATCCAATTGAAGTGGCAAATCTGTTTCCTAGTAGATGAAACAATATTTTCTGTTGACTGTTTTTCTTTATGCTTTTACGCATATCATCCACATTTTATAAATTTTATAAATGTTGATCTGATATGTACGTTTATTAAATTTTAATAAACTAGTTCATAGTGAATCCTGCGTCTTATTCGCCCACACTTATTTTATTAGAAATGTACTGAGCATTAAGATTAAAATAAGGATATTTTTATCATGGTATGTCTTTCTAGACTGTTCCCTGATTCAAGAAAAAGTCTACTCACTCTAACCCTTCCTGGAAGGGTTGACGTGGTACCCTAACGGGTTGGTGGCAAAGAGGCAAAATTTGTTTATATGCGGATACAAACATTATCCAATAGTTTATAAGAGTAGTCACATTGGGGAAGGTATCACAAATTCATTCTGACATTGGTGACTCTTATACAAACTTTGCTTTATATTGTATAGGGCGAGACAACTATACAAGCTTGTCATTTTGTCATCCATAAATTTTTATGTACTCTTCCAGACTTTTTCCAGAGTCTAGTACGACTCTTCCCTGTAAGGGGCAGGAAGCACTAACATAGTTCATGCTTAGATGAAATGGTGTATGATGGTAACATCATAGGTCTCTAGGTCTAGACGGACCAGGAAAATACTTTCTTGAGAGTACGGCACTGATTGAGAATCCACAGATACAGTAATGCTCTGGTTAACTTCCATCAGGACGACATGGCCTGAGCCCAAAAAAACGGATTTTGAGCGAAGCGAAAGATCTATTTTTGGGTGAGGTAGACATGTCATCCTGATAGACCCCGCCCTTCCTTTTATTGTAAAAGGGCCTGTTGACCCCTTCCTATAGAACAGTATCTGAAGCACCTCATATATCGCTACAAGGAATAAAGAGGGCGCTACCGCCTTCATCAGATACACACTGGAAACGGAATAGGAGATATGCCTTATGAGCGGCTCTCTTTTCATTTTCGTTTCAAATTCTTGTCACTTTAAGGGGACCGTCCGCCATGTCCGCCATTTTTTTTCCTAATGATCCAAATTACACAATTTCTATATATGTTTTAGACACATATAATACCTTCATCATATAAAAATTTCAAGTCATTTGATCAAAAACTTTTGGATTTATGAGCAAAAATCATGATTTAAAAAAAATATTTAGGTACATTTTTCCCCACTACTATAATACCAATTGTATTGAAACTTATACCACAAAAACTACTCTAACAACCGAACAATTCTGTCAGACAGAATTTTGATTTTCCTTTCTGTTTTTTTTTAATGAATTTTTATTTTTTTTCCTCGTCTAGACGGAAAATAATCATGAAAAAAAATGTAAAACGAAAATCAAAATTTTGTCTGACAGAATTGTGGAATTTTTATTCTTCTTTTCAACGATATCTTTTTCTTTAATATCGAACAACAAATAAGTGAGAAAAATGTACCTAAGTGGGAATAAGTATGTTTTTGAGTTATGAGCTCCCAAAGATTTGCAGCAAGCTTTCGCTTCTTTTCTAAAAGAAATCAAGATAATATTATTATGATAACTTTTATTGTTCATTCCTACATAAATGCACCCTAAAGGAGGTATTTGAACCCTCAGTTTACTATTCCTATGTTATGAGTTGCCAGCGATCTCTAATTGTTGCCAGTGTT
>NC_090754.1:50066400-50068900 GCF_036898095.1 Palaemon carinicauda
AATATTGAATGTGAAATGTGTAGAAACTCTCTGGGATCCATTTCAAATCCTCCTCGAATATTACTCTTGATCCTCAAAGTGATCGTATAACATTTTGAAGCATTAATGGTGAATTAATTAGTTTATGATTATTTGAGTTGCGTCAGCTGTTATCAATTCTCATATTAGATGTTTTTTAGAAGTTGTTATTTTTAAAAATATTTTAGCATTAAACATGAGTTTTTTACCTCTTAGCCTTGCCTTCTTCATCAAATTTTGTGTTCCTTTTTTTTTAGAAGAAATTATGGTTACTTTTTTTTTAAATGTTCAAGTTATTAAGCATAAGTTTTATACCTTTTAGGATTCGTTCTTCAAATTTTTAATGTTTTAGCCTTTCCCTTTTCTTCATCCAATTTATTTCCCGTTTTTTTTTAGGTCTGGATATATATATATTATATATATAGATATATAATATATATTATATATATAATATATATATATATATATATATAATATATATATATCTTTCCGCTCAGGCTGACTGACATCGCCAGACGTATAACCACTACTCGGTCTTCCCCGTCTCTTATGCACAGGGAGACGGAATAGTCATACCCTAGTGAGAGGGATGGGAATGGTTGAATAGAGTATGCATATCTATCTAAAAGTTTAGCCGTCTTTTATTGACGGGTCGCGTATACTAGTAATAATAGCAAAGAGCGTCACGGGTTTAAATAAAGTTACACAAGTAAGAAGAGAGGGGCACTGTAGAGTGCGGACCTCCGCCACGGCAGTTTATTTCTCGACCTTTTGCTTGACCTTGACCTTTGTCCTTAATATGTATTAATTGGCCTGGATTCTCATACACTCAAATATGAAACAAGTTTTGTCTATTATAACGATGTCCAAACTTATGGCTGATTACGTGAATTGAACATTTTGCTTGACCGTGAACTCGACCTTTGACCTTGACCTTCTAAAATTTAGTAATTTACAGCTTTTCACATAACAGTTGATCCCTGCAAGTTTCACTACTCTACGATTATAATTGTGGCCAGGAAGCTGTTCACAAACAAACACACAAACAGGGGGTAAACCATAGCCTCCTTCCAACTTTGTGGACGGAGGTAAATAAAAAAAAAAGGAAAGTAAACACGATTACAGACTAACGAACAAACAACACATTATTATTATTATTATTACTATCCAAGCTACAACCCTAGTTGGAAAAGCAGATGCTATAAGCCCAGGGGCTCCAACAGGGAAAAATAGCCCAGTGAGGAAAGTAAATAAGGAAATAAATTAAATGAGAGAACAAATTGACAATAAATCATTCTAAAAACAGTAACAACGTCAAAACAGACATGTCATATATAAACTATTAACAACATCAAAAACAAATATGTCATAAATAAACTATAAAAAGACTCTAATATAATTACCCTGGAATGAAATCTTCAGCCATTTATTCCCATTCAGATTACCCAAGGAACCGAGCACTAACATTTCCAGGTTTCCATATTTCGGGCGAAAGCTGGAGCTGATGTATTAAGCCATTAACGTCTTCATTGCCAACAAGAGGAGAAATAGTTTCAAGCTTATATAAGCAATTCCTTTTGGTGCTATTCAGTATCATGAAAAAAAAAAAAAATGCAAACAATATTGTTTTTTTAGTTTTGTTCTTTAAGGTAATTTATCAATTCCTCGTCTGCTTGTTAGGTAATTAATTTTCATTTGATAGGTATTTTATAATTTTCTTAGGATATATAATTTGTAAGAGATCATCATCATCATCTCCTACGCCTATTGACGCAAACGTATATTAGCAATTCCTTTTTGGTGCTATTCAGTATCATGAAAAAAAATGCAAACAATTTGGTTTTTGGTTTTGTTCTTTAGGTAATTTATCAATTCCTTGTCTGCTTCTTAGGCAATTAATTTTTCCTTTGATAGGTATTTTTATAATTTTCTTAGGAAATATAATTTGTAAGAGATCATCATCTTCATCTCCTACGCCTATTGACGCAAACGTATATAAGCAATTCCTTTTGGTGCTATTCAGTATCATGAAAAAAAAAATGCAAACAATATTGTTTTTTGGTTTTGTTTTTTAAGGTAATTTATCAATTCCTTGTCTGCTTCTTAGGTAATTAATTTTCATTTGATGGGTATTTTTATAATTTTCTTACGAAATATAATTTGTAATAGATCATCATTTTCATCTCCTACGCCTATTGACGCAAACGTATATAAGCAATTCCTTTTGGTGCTATTCAGTATCATGAAAAAAAAGCAAACACTATTGTTTTTTTGGGTTTTCTTCTGTAAGGTAATTTATCAATTCCTTGTCTGCTTCTTAGGTAATTAGTTTTCACTTGATGGGTATTTTTATAATTTTCTTAGGAAATATAATTTGTAAGAGATCATCATCATCATCTCCTACGCCTATTGACGCAAACGTATATTAGCAATTGTTTTTTTTTTGGGGGGGGGGTTTGTTCTGTAAGGTAATTTATCAATT
>NC_090754.1:50081400-50088900 GCF_036898095.1 Palaemon carinicauda
TAATAATAATAATCGATACACATATTGTACATGTACAGTGTATGAAGTATGTTTGTACATTTGGAAATATTCAATAGTCAAGAAATATTCGAATCTTTATTGTAAAGGTTGTTTTTTCATTGCTAGATTTGGATAGGTAAGCAAAGAAAAAATAGGCTAATTGTAGATTGGTCTATAATTTACCAAACTCCCCCATCCTTATCTCACAAAGATGGTGAGGTTGCAGCGACCTAAAGGAACTAACGAGTTTGAGCGGGATTCTCACCCCAGTCTGGAGTTCACCAGTCTGGAGTTCACCAGTCTGGAGTTCACTGTTCTGAAGTTCACCAGTCTGGAGTTCACCAGTCAGGAGTTCACCAGTCAGGAGTTCACCAGTCTGGAGTTCATCAGTCTGGAGTTCACTGTTCTGAAGTTCACCAGTCAGAAGTTCACTGTTCTGATGTTCACCAGTCTTGAGTTCACCAGTCAGGAGTTCATCAGTCAGAAGTTCACTGTTCTGAAGTTCACCAGTCAGGAATTCACGTTTCTGAAGTTCACCAGTCTGGAGTTCACCAGTCAGGAGTTCACCAGTCAGGAGTTCACCAGTCAGAGGTTCACCAGTCTGGAGTTCACTGTTCTGAAGTTCACCAGTCTGGAGTACACCAGTCAGGAATTCACTGTTCTAAAGTTCACCAGTCTGGAGTTCACCAGTCAGGAGTTCACCAGACAGAAGTTCACCAGTCAGGAGTTTACCAGTCAGGAGTTTACCAGTCAGGAGTTCACCAGTCAGAGGTTTACTGTTCTGAAGTTCACCAGTCTGGAGTTCACTGTTCTGGAGTTCACCAGTCTGGAATTCACCAGTCACGAATTCACCAGTCTGGAGTTCACCAGTCACGAATTCACCAGTCTGGAGTTCACCAGTCAGGAATGCTACCACATCGACCACCACAATTATTTTCTCGGATAATTAGGCAGAGAGGTGACACCAGATTTCCATTTATTTTAATCTATTTTTCCTCTGGCGCCGTCTATCATTCATTAAGACTCTCTCTCTCTCTCTCTCTCTCTCTCTCTCTCTCTCTCTCTCTCTCTCTCTCTCTCTCTCTCTCTCTCTCTCTCCATTATGGAAGCGTGTCACTTATATTGTTTATGACTGGAACCTCCACGGAGGATAATCTGATTCGTCTCTCGCTCGTGACAGCTGCCTCTGATCCTATTGTCCGCTCGTCTTTTGTTTTTCACACACACACACACACACACACACACACACACACACACACACACACACACACACACACACACACACACACATACATACATACATTCACAAACGCACATACTTCCCTATTCACTATATTCGAATGATGAATCCTTGCAGTATATTTTTGTGTATCATCTCTCTCTCTCTCTCTCTCTCTCTCTCTCTCTCTCTCTCTCTCTCTCTCTCTCTCTCTCACAAGACAAGGGTGTGAGGTTATGGGAGGGTGTGCTAATATACCGGGGTTGGGAGCGAATTATTTATCTATATATATATATATATATATATATATATATATATATATATATATATATATATATATATATATATATATGTATATATATATATGTATATATTTATATATATACATATATATGTGTATATATATATATATATATATATATATATATATATATATATATATATATATATATATATATATATATGTATATATATGTATATATAGATGTGTAAATGCATGCATATATATGTGTGTATATATATATACACATATGTATATATGTATATATAGATGTATATATATGCATATATATATGTGTATATATAGATGTGTGTTTATATATATATATATATATATATATATATATATATATATATATATATATGTATATATATATATGTATATATATATATATATATATATATGTGTATATATATATATATATATATATATATATATATATATATATATATATATATATATTTAGATAGATAGATAGATATGTCTGCTTTTGTGTTAACCGAACTTTTCTTTCCTCTTATATTGTTATTAATAATTGTTATCTTTCATATATTTTGCATATATCTTGGACTGAAATTAATAAACCCCATATTATCCAATTTATCATAGTTCATAACCACAACACACTGTTAACTCGCAGCCGTGAAATCTGGGTTCATAACTAAGTAAGCTAAAGTAAGCTATGACGCTGTCAATCACACCACGATTATTTTTATATGAAACCCTTCAAGCAAATACGAAACAATCAGCGGGACGTTTATTTAATGCAATGCTCTTCTTCCTCATTGTTTGTTTATAATCCGGACGAATGCAAAAGACCAAGAGATTATATATCATCCAGTAAGTGAATATGAAGGAAATGACTCTCAGTCGGATGACCAGACTGGAGAACTTGCTCATGTAAACATGTTTTTAATTAACTCTGAAGTGATGCAAACGGAATAAGTGAGCGGATATATCGCTTTGTTCGTTCATTTGCTAAAAATTAAAATAGCAGTGGAGCTCGACAGTAATTTCCTGTGTAGCTTGCTTCAAAGAAACAATCGCTTTATGCTTTAGTAAGTTCATCATACTTACTCTTATGACGCCATCTCGCGAGTGATTTGAAACTGATACGTCGTTTATTTACTTGTGAACAACATTAAGCAATAACTACCGAACCAATTTCATTGAAATTTGGTGGACATGTGAGGTATGATCCAAGGATAATTCCTTGCAATTTTGAAGAAATTACGTCGAAGTACAAGTAAGCAGTGGAGTTAAGAGCAAAATAACACTGCTTGGCGTAGCGAAGGCATTCTCTCTACCGAAGTTTTATTCCAGCTGTTACCAAGTTGTGGAATGATCTTCCTAATCGGGTAGTTGAATCAGTAGAACTTCAAAAGTTCAAAGTTGGAGCAAATGTTTTTATGTTGACCAGGCTGACATGAGTCTTTTTATTGTTCATATATGACATATCTGTTTTTGACGCTGTTAATAGTTTATATAGGACATATCTGTTTTGACGCTGTTACTGTTTTTAGAATGATATAGTGTTAATTTGTTGTCATCATTTATTTATTTCCTTATTTTCTTTCCTCACTGGGCTATTTTTCCCTGTTGGAGCCCAGGGCTTATAGCATCTTGCTTTTCCAACTAGGGTTGTAGCTTGGCTAGTAATAATAATAATGCCCTTCTGGTATTACCTCAGAATTGCCAACTCAGATTAGTTATCCCATGAAATACATCGAAATACAACTACGCAGAATAAAACTGGCGTTGCTAAGGCTTCCTCTCCACCGAATGCCCTTCTGGTATTAGCTCAGTATTGCCAACTGAGATTATTCTTATGAAATACATTGAAGTACAAGTTCGCAGTGGAGTTAATAGCAAAATAAAACTGCTTGACGTGACGAAGGCATGCTCTCTACCGAGTGTCCCACTTGTATTAGCCCAGTATTGCCAACTGGGACAGTTTATCTTGTGGCTATTTGTAACTTCAGTTGGCACCACTGGAGATGAAAGATAGACTCTCTAGTATTTGCACAGTATTACCAACTGACATTATTTATCTTATTAAGTACACTGAAGTACAAGTACGCAGTAGAGTTAAGAGTAAAATAAAACTTGGCGTGTTTAAGGCATGTACTCTACCGAATGCCCCTCTTGTATTAGCCCAGTATTGCCAACTGGGACAATTTATCTTATGGCTATTTGTAACTTCAGTTGGCAACACTGGAGGTGAAAGATAGACTCCAAGGTCATTTATTCTTTAGACTTATAATCACGAAACGCGTAACCTCATATTGCATGAAATATGAAAAAAAAAGAAAAAAGAAAAATTGCAGTTGGTGCAAACGTCAAGAGTTTTTTGCACCGTGCAAATTTTAGCCTTTCAAAGCTTCAAAACATGATTTTTGCGCATTCCAGAAAATGACTTTATAACCAACGTTCGTGTTTCAAACCAAGATGTTACCATCAAGTGGGATTTTGTTTGATGTGATTCCGGTGTCTTGGCCCAGAAATATCTGGAGGAAATTCCTTCTGCAGCGGAGCAATTTACCTTAGTCAGGTAACAGGCATTACTGGTGCAATTTTCAATCGTGAGCATTTGCGTGTGTGCACGAGCTGATATCACCTTGTCCTTTAATGTATATGATGCATATGTAATGCATGCTCATGCAAGCCTAGCGATAAGTTACAGGAGGAACAAGGTCATGATAAATAAAACAACTCACGGTAATCTAAAAATGAAGTGAAAAATTGCTCCACCTCAATATGTATTTTGATATTCTTAAAATATTTCTTTTTTCCTTGTTTCCTTTCCTTACTGGGCTAATTTCCCTGTTGAAGCCCCTGGGCTTATAGCATTCTGCTTTTCCAACTAGTGTTGTAGCTTAGCAATTAATAATAATAATAATAATAATAATAATAATATCTGAAGGATACTCATGAATGGCTGAAGCATGGGACAGTGACAGTGCCCTTGAGACTGACCATATATCCATATAATCAGCCTCAAGCACCCTCTCCACCCTGTTGTTGTTGTTGAAGATTCCCTGGCCCTTTTGGCCAGACACGGGCTCTTGCACTCTTGCAGCCCGTAGGTGTTTTGCTAGGATTGGTAGAATTGACCAAGCGCTTTCGTGTTATCATTACACTTCCTCGAGGTCTTCATATATATATATATATATATATATATATATATATATATATATATATATATATATATATATATATATATATATAAACTATTAAACCTTCATAACAAAGAAGAAATACCGCTTACTAATTGGCCCCATGTCCGGTAAACCTGTGCAATGCCATTCTCCATAATAATAATAATAATAATAATAATAATAATTTTATTACTACTACTACTACTACTACTACTACTACTAAATAATAATAATAATAATAATAATTTTATTACTACTACTACTACTACTACTACTAATAATAATAATAATAATAATAATTTTATTACTACTACTACTACTACTACTACTACTAATAATAATAATAATAATTTTAATACTACTACTACTACTACTACTACTACTAATAATAATAATAATAATAATAATTTTATTATTACTACTACTACTACTACTACTAATAATAATAATAATAATAATTTTATTACTACTACTACTACTACTACTACTACTACTACTACTACTACTAATAATAATAATAATAATAATAATAATAATAATAATATTCTGCAACTTTTATTTTAGGATTTTGGGTTAGGTTTTGGGTTTTGGATGGGAATAGGCGATGGTTTCATGCCTGTTTAGAGAAGGAAGAAGGTGACAGCGGGAAGGGGATGTCCTTCCCAAGAGCCCACTGGCTCCAGTCTTTAGTTAGAGAAAAAGAGTTAAAGTAGTAAGTCCCGATGAGTGGGAGAGCTCGGGAAGGAGTTGAAAGGCTTTAGTCCTAAGCTAGGACCAGGGGGGGTCAGGTAGTGGTTGTTGATGACTCAGCAGGTAGACCTCCAGGCTCTCCCAAACCCCCAATCCTTATCTCACAAGGATGGTTAGGTTGCAGATACTACAAGATCCTATCGAGTTTAATCGGGACTCTATCTCCCGTCCAGCAGAACGCCAGGCAGAGACGTTTCCAATAGGCCACCACAAACTAAAATTTACACCATTTATATCTGTTGGAAGACCCAGACCTATATGGCTGAGGACTTTGAATCGTGAAGTGGGAGATGAATGGAGAAGTATTGATTCAAAAGCTCAAGATGGAGACGACTGGCGAAATCTAACCGACGCCCTTTGCTTCAATAGGCGTAGGAGGAGATGATGATATCTCTTCATCCTCTCATGGTGAATTAATTGATAAACAGTCAACAATAAAAACTCCATGAGATAATAATTCTAAACGATTAAAAGGACAAGAGACGCTAGAAAGAATTGAAATCTCTCCGATAGGTCTGACTGACCCTGTTTTTAACACCCTTCAGTAATGAAGTATTTTTATGAACGCGGTCGCCAACTGTTTATCGGAAACCAATGGGTTCCTCTTAGAAATAGAATCATATTGGTTTCTCTGCGAGTTTTCCAGGTTGTCGATAAAGCCCCGGATTGGTGACGGAGAGGATGCACTGGTTTTGACTGGAAATTGCATCTTTTGCTGAAAGAGGATTGCTATATTTCTCTCGTTTTTCATCTCTCTGTTTCTTTGTCTTTGGTTTCTTGTCTTTGCTTCGTTTTCTATACTCTTTGCCTTCGCCTGAATAGGAAATTTTCGTTTTCTATAGTCTTTGCCTTCGCCAGAATCGACGATTTTGCGAAGGGTATGTATTCACCCCTGTCGTCTGTTTCTTAGTGTATTTATTTGTTTGTTTGTTTGTTTATGAGTAACTTTACACAAAAACTGCTTGACCGATTTTGACCACACTTGGTAGGCAAGTTGGCTATGTTCCAAGAATGGATCGGTAACATTTTGGATAAAGTACATGAAAGTACAAGTTACACAGCAGTACTTTAAAAATAATCGCAATTTTAATTAATTGGCAAATATTTTGTTAAGTTGAATGTTTTCTTTGTGGAATACATTGCACAAAAACTATTGAATCAATTTCAACTAAACTTGGTGGACATATGGGTTATGACCCCAAGACCAATTCCATTAGATTTTCAAGAAATTACATCGAAATACAAGTAAGTAGTGAAGTTCAAAGCAAGAGAAGACTGCTTGGCATGGCGAAGGCATGCTCTCTACTGAGTGCTTCTTTAGTTTATATCTGCATTCATACGGAGACCTCGTATTGTAGTGGATTAGACATTCTCCCCACAAGTAAGAAATCCTTTGATTTAATCCCAGACGAGGGTGAAGCACTTACTAAAACTCATTCCTAGGTTGAATAAGCAATGATTGAATTCCTGGTAGTTGGTAGACTACTGTGCTCTCTATCCAGAAATGAGGTTGATTAGGAACTCAATCCGGCTGGAAACGGCTGCATTTGTTGTTGTTGTTGTTGTTGTTAATGTATTATTATTATTATTATTATTATTATTATTATTATTATTATTATTATTATTATTATTATTAGCTAAGCTACAGCCCTAGTTGGAAAAGCATGATGCTATAAGCCCAAGGGCTCCAACAGGGAAAAATAGCCCAGTGAGGAAAGGAAATAAGGAAATAAATAAACGATATAAGAAGTAATGAAAATTGAAATAAAATATTTATTTATTCTTTTTGGTGCTACATGATTGAACCTAATGATATAGGATCCTGTGTTCACTTAAACCCAAAAAAGTATTTCTCACCTGATTAACAGAAAGAAGATTCAGACAAATTAGGAGCAAATGGCTAATGCATATTATTATTATTACTAGCCAAGCTACAACCCTAGTTGGAAAAGCAAGATGCTGTAAGCCCAAGGGCTCCAACAGGGAAAAATAGCCCAGTGAGGAAAGGAAATAAGGATATAAATAAATGATGAGAATAAATTAACAATAAATCATTCTAAAAACAACAACAACGTCAAAACAGATATGTCCTA
>NC_090754.1:50096575-50104075 GCF_036898095.1 Palaemon carinicauda
TATATATATATATGTGTGTGTGTGTGTGTTGTGTGTATATATACATTTTTTATACATATATATATATATATATATATATATATATATATATATATATATATATATATATATATATGTATATATATTTATTTATGTATATACTTAAACATATACATTGTATATATGTATGTATATATATATATATAGATAGATAGATAGATAGATAGCTATACCAGACTCTCTCTCTCTCTCTCTCTCTCTCTCTCTCTCTCTCTCTCTCTCTCTCTCTCTCTCTCCTCTCTCTCTCTCCGGTAATGATCGAGCGTCGATTTTTCACACAGCCATTTCATTCCGTATTTCTTGTGATCGCGTTGAAAAATTCACGGAGTTCCATTCAGTGGTCTTATGTCCAAAAGACACCTTTTTTCCTATTTCTTTTATCCTGTCTTTCGTTAGAACATTCTCTCTCTCTCTCTCTCTCTCTCTCTCTCTCTCTCTCTCTCTCTCTCTCTCTCTCTCTCTCTCTCTCTCTCTCTCTCTTGTCTTTTTAGCAATATCTTCAGTTACATCGATCTGTGTTACTATCTTTTCTCTTCTATTTCATTTTTTCTTTCTTTCCGTTTATTCTTCTTTTACGACTATTGGCTTATCAGAGTATTGAGGTCGCTTCCTGTTCCATGTACATATAAACATGCATACTATTATTATTATTATTATTATTATTATTATTATTATTATTATTATTATTATTATTATTATTATTAGCTAAGCTGCAACCCTAGTTGGAAAAGAAGGACGCTGTTAGCCCAAGGGCTCCAACAGGGATAAATGGCCCATTGAGGAAAGCTTATATGGAAAAAGAGAGAATAGTGTGTCCGAGTGTACCCTCAAGCAAGAGAACTCTACCCCAAGACATTGGAAGGCAATGGTGCAGAGTCTGTGGCATTACACAAGATTAGAGAACAATTGTTTGATTTTGGAGTGTCCTTCTCCTAGAAGAGCTGGTTACCATTGCTAAAGAGTCTCTTTTACTCATACCAAGAGGAAAGTAGCCACTGACAGATTTCACTGCAGTAATGATACCCTAAAGTGAAAAATAATTTTTCAATTGTCAAAGTGTTGTCAGAAGTATGAAGGAGGTGAATGCATAAATAAAAGGCCAGACTTTTCTCCATTCATCATCTTCTACTTCACGCTTCATAGTCTTCAGCCATGTAGGTCTGGGCTTTCCAACCCTTCTAGTGCATTATGGAGCACACAAGGCACTATGAAATTCAATATATAATGCAAAATAATATATATAACGTAGTTCCACACGTTATTATTTACTTACACAATAAAGTGACCATCTGTCTCTAAGTCTGAAAGTAAGGGGACTAGAATTCACTCGGAAGAACGCGATTTTGTTATTTAATTCCTTTCTCGTATAGAGCGAGGGAGAGAAATTAAAACAAAGTTTGCATATGTTGTAATTAAACTATTAAACTGTTATGTTTTGCTTATATATATATATATATATATATATATATATATATATATATATATATATATATATATATATGACACAGGAAACATACTTTAGACAGTATAATGAAATACGATATATATATATATATATATATATATATATATATATATATATATATATATAGGAAACATACTTTATATAGTATAATTAAATATGTATATATAGATATACAGTATATAAATTTATATATATAATATAAATATATATATATATATATATATATATATATATATATATACATATACATATACATAATATTTAAACAGTATAATGAAATTCGCACGTGTCTATATACAAATGTATTCACTTTCCTACTCATGATTTGCTATATTTGCTTCCTGTAATATATGATGGATGTATCTCCCTTTTATGATCGACATCATCAAAGCTGAACATTGCCATTGAAAATGATGATTCAAAGAATGTACATGACGAGTCTTCTATCATTATTCTGTTTTGTACCTTTGACAGATGACTGATTGTAGTGTTTTCGTAGAATCAGATGTTCACAAGGATAGTGTGCAGTTCAAAGAACTTCTGTGAATTGATATATACAGTATATTGTTTCATTCACCTTTTTACTATTTTGGTGGCCGAGGTAGTAACGTCCCTGACTGGTGAATGCCAGACTGGGGCTCGAGTCCCGTTCCTTTGGTCGCTGCAAGCTCACCATCCTTGTGAGCTAAGGAGGGGGTGTTTGGGGAAGCTTATAGGTCTACCTGCTGAGTTATCAGTAGCCATTGCCAGGCCCTCCTTGGTCCTAGTTACTAGCTTGGGTGGAGAGGGGCCTTTGGTGGCCGATGTGGTAACGTCTCTGACTGGTGAACGCCAGACTGGGGTTCGAGTCCCGTTCCTTTGGTCGCTGCAAACTCACTATCCTTGTGAGCTAAGGAGGGGGTGTTTTGGGGAAGCCTATAGGTCTACCTGCTGAGTTATCAGTAGCCATTGCCAGGCCCTCTTTTGTCCTAGCTTGGGTGGAGAGGGGGCTTCGGCGCTGATCATATGTATATATGGTCAGCCTCTAGGGCATTGATAGGGCATTGTCACTGTTCCTTGCCTCTGCCATTCATGCGTGGCCTTTAAACCTTTGCAGACACTAAAGGACCTAATAAGTTTGAGCGGAACTCGACCCCCGTTACACGTACTTCAAATCTGCGAGCGCGGGCATTGTAGATTTAAAAGCAAAAGGTCGCTCTAATTCATATATGTCACATCCGTTGCTCTTCAATAACTAAACCGAATCAAAAAGTTGAATTTTTTTTTTCTTGGGGGGGGGGGGGTCGTGAAATTACAGCAATTCTGAATGGTACAGCTATTCTCTATATTGCAACAGAATTTTGAAATGACTTTTCTGTCGGTGTATTTAATTTTGGGAATTTTGTGATGTGCTGAAAAAATTTTACCAAAATATTCAGTGGAAAAGTATTGATTTAAAAAGCTCAAGAAAGAGATGACTGGCGAAATCTAATCGAGACCCTTTGTGTCAATAGGCGTAGGAGATGATAATGATGATGATGATCGTTTATGTGCGCGTCTTGATATGTAACAAAAAAACATGGTAATCCTCCCTCTGAAAAATCCAGTGATTAGATACGTGTGATTTCGTGGTTATAAATGTTTTATTACTGTCAAATGTCATCTGTATTAATATGCGTACGAAAGAGAAGTCGGTTGTGTATAAGATACGCCCTAAGTAATTAAACCCGATTATGAACGGTTTATATCATTTTTTGAATTTACGATTAGCCTCTCATTTTTCAAAAGTTCCGTTCGCCTATATAAATGTTCGCTCACAATATTTTTTCTAGATTCACACACAAACAAAGCTACTCCAACACCCAAAAACATAATAGACACCGTACACGTCTCGAACTGTCTACCTAAACGCGCCAAGACTCCTCGCTACTGGGAGGAAGGACGCTGGTGACTGGTACAACACGTGAACATACGCTGCCGAGGTCTAAAGCGATGTCAGGCAGGGCAGCCGATCGGGACTACGGTCTACCCGAAAGCCAAAGCAAAGTCCTTCAAAAGAAGGCAAACGTGCTTACCTCATACAAATGGGAAAAAACACGTTAATAAAAAAAAATCAAAATTCAAAGAACGAAAATTAATTCAGCTGGGCTCCACCAGGCAGTAGAAGAGTTGGAAAACCCAGGCCTACATGGCTGAGGCCTATGAAGTGCGAAGTAGGGGATGATGCATGAAGAAATATTGAATTAAAAGCTCAAGATAGAGACGACTGTCGAAATCTAACCGAGGCCCTTTGCGTCAATAGGCGTATGTGGAGATGATGATTGTTATTATCACCAGCTAAGCTACAGTCCTAGTTGGAAAAGCAAGATGATATAAGCCGAAGGGCTTCAACAGGGAAAAATAGCCCAGTGAGGAAAGGAAAGAAAGAAATAAATAAACTGTCTGATTGTATATGCTTAAGAAATCAAGGTAATATAACAGAGGAAATGATGATGATGATGATGATTGGAAAAAATCATAAAAAATTTTAATAAATATGGTCATAACTCTAACGATAGAGTAGTGCTCAGGGAAAAAAAATCGATCAAATGATAAATTGTATTCGTGAAAATATCGTTCTACATTTCATTGCAAGATGTTACCATGATTTATTGGATACGCGTTTTACGACTAGTATTTTTTTTTAATATTTTTTATTCTTGTGTATTTTATCAACGGAATTCATTTCGGAACAAGGCAGCTGTGAAAAATGATTCGTGAAAAAATTCGTTTCATCTGTGCTTTTGTGTGTTACAGCTTAATGGTTTTTTTTTATACAATTTTGTTATATATATATATATATATATATATATATATATATATATATATATATATACACTGTACAGTATATATTATATATATATATATATATATATATATATATATATATATACATATATATATATATATATATATATATATATACATATATATATATATATATATATATATATATATATATATACACACACACACACACATACATACATACATACATACATACAGCAAGAGATTTGTTCTGTAGTATATAAGGGATTTTATGTGTATATTTTTCTTTCCAGTCACGCTTAGCGGTATTGCTAGACGTATAACTATTTGCTCTCCTCTTGAGTAGGGAGAGAGAGAGTCGTCATATCCTGATGGGAACGGGTACCCTGAGAGGTACACTTGGAAATCACAACTGCCGTGTTGTAGTTAGGAAAAGGGGATGGGGTGGGAAGAGTTGAATATGTGTGTCTGTGCGTATTTAAGTGTTTAGACTTAAAAAAAATAAGTATTTTTTTCGAGAATTGCTATTTCAATTAGAGTATTTTGATTAAAGAATTTTTTTTTTCATATGATATTTTCTCCCTCCCCCCTCTCTCTCTCTCTCTCTCTCTCTCTCTCTCTCTCTCTCTCTCTCTCTCTCTCTCTCTCTCTCTCTCTCTCTCTCTCTCTCGTATTGTTTTCAGTGACGCTCTAGTCCGTATCTGGAAATTAATATATTTCGAAACCTTTGAAGATCCTTTTTTTTTTCCTTTACTTTTGAGCTTTTAATATATTCAGGCTTCCGAACTTTTTCCCAAAACTTGGCAAAAATTATGGCACTTCGAGTTGTTGTTTCGAAATAATGAATTTCTCTGCTTCTTGTTTATGTCAATAGTTGGTTTCGTTTTCCGAGTAGGCTATAAATTGACCTTTGTCCTTTTTTGGAAATAATATGTTAGAATGCTTTTGATGTTACTATTTTATTTTTACTTCCTATGTAGATATCCAACTCGTAGATTATTATTATTATTATTATTACTAGCTAAGCTACAACCCTTGTTGGAAAAGTAGCATGCTATAAGCCCAAGGATCCTACAAGTTAAAATAGCCTTGTGAGGAAAGGAAACATAGAATAGTGTGTCTGAGTGTACCCTTAAGCAAAAGAACTCTTAATATTTTATTGTTACTTCCTATGCTAGATAACCAACGCATAGATTATTATTATTACTAGCTAAGCTACAATCCCTGGCTGGAAAAGTAGGAAGCTATAAGCCTAAAGGATCCAAAAGGAAAAAATAGCCTTGTGAGGAATGGAAACAGAAAGATTAGTGTGCCTGAGTGCACCCTCAAGCAAAAGAACTCTAACATTTTATTTTTACTTCCTATAGTTGATACCCAACGCGTAGATTATTGTTATTAATATATAAGCAACAACCCTTAGTTTGAAAAGTAGGATGCTATAAGCCCAAGGGTCCTACAGGGAAAAATAGTCTAGTGATGAAAGGAAACAAGGAGAAAGATTGAATGGTTTGCCTGAGTGTACACTCAAGCAAGAGAACTCTTAATATTTCATTTTTACTTCCTATGGTAGATACCCAACTCTTAGATTATTATTATTACTAGCTAAGCTACAATCCCTGTTTGGAAAAGTAGGATGCTATAAGCCTAAATGATCCAAAAGGAGAAAATAGCCTTATGAGGAAAGGAAACAGAAAGAATAGTGTGCTTGAGTGCAATCTCAAGCAAGAGAACTCTTAACATTTTATTTTTACATCCTATAGTAGATAACCAACGCGTAGATTATTATTATTACTATATAAGCAACAACGCTTAGTTTGAAAAGTAGGATGCTATAAGCCCAAGGGTCCTACAGGGAAAAATAGTCTAGTGAGGAAAGGAAACAAGGAGACAGACTGAATGGTTTGCCTAAGTGTACACTCAAGCAAGAGAACTCTTATAATTTTATTTTTACTTCCTCTGGTAGATACCCAACTCTTAGATTATTATTATTACTAGCTAAGCAACAACCCTAGTTGGAAAAGTAGGATGCTACAAGCCCAAGGGTCCTTTAGGGAAAATAGCCCATAGGTTTATCTGCCGAGTTATCACTTGGTCTTAGCTTGGGTGGAAAGGTTGTTCGGTCGATGATCATATGTATAGATGGTCAGTCTCTAGGGCAGTGGTTCTTTAGCCTTTATGGCTGCGACCCAAAATCCTGTCCACATCAACCATGGCAACCCTTACCTTCATAAATACTTTTATTTAATTATAAAATACTTGTGCTTGTAAAAATGTGTGGAAAAAAGGCGCAAAAAAAAAGGACAAGGCTCACAGAAAGCACTAAATCTAGCGCCAAAAGCGCTCAATTGCCAACTCTGGACACTGACGCATCAGCTCTTGACTTCCTCCACCTCCCCCTCCCCCTCCTCCTTCCCTCCACCAACGGTTAGATTTAAAAGGCAAGAGGAGATGGTAGTTTTTTCACCTTAATCAAATCGTCTGTCTCAATGTTTTGCTTAACATTAGGTAATAATGACTTAAGAATTCTACATTCAGGATTAATACTTTGATAATATTTTGAATAGGAATATTGGGAAAATAGGAAGTCCACAAATCCTTGGTGATCCATTCAAATGGCTTGGCGACCCAACTTTGGGTCACGACCCAGGGGTTAAGAACCACTGCTCTAGGGCATTGTCCTACTCGAGAGGGCAGTGTTACTGTTCCTTGTCTCCGCCATTCATGAGTGGACTTTAATCCTTGAAAGACACACACACACACAAGCATATGTCAATGTGTAAAGGGAAAGTGATCACTAAATTGTTTCATCCCTGGAGCTCCTCTGTTCTGCCTTAACAACTGGTGGTGGGGGGGGAGCATTTCTCCTTGTAATGGCTAGATGGGAAAAAATACAACAAAGCATTGACAGCCACATTCAGTAGTTATAAGGATGAATGCGGCAGTGATTATTGTTATTTTTTCTGTGAAATAGCCTGGAAATTGTGTATTTTATATATATATATATATATATATTATATATATATATATATATATATATATATATATATACATATATATATATATTATGCTATATATATATATATATATATATATATATATATATATATATATATATAAATATGTGTGTTTGTGTGTGTTTTCGTGTATATGTATGTATGAGTGCTAGTAATGAGACTGATATATATATATATATATATATATATATATAT
>NC_090754.1:50126012-50128512 GCF_036898095.1 Palaemon carinicauda
CCTTGCCTCTGCCATTCATGAGCGGCCTTTAAACCTTGTCTTTAGCTTTTTCTGTATTTGCTATTTCCCTTGCTTGTGTGACGGGCCAAGAGAAGGTTGCGACTCAAAGACAGGATGAAAGCAACTGAGTGAGTTTATTATAGAACACTCTCCTTTATATACAAAAGCTCAAAGCAACAAGAAATTTCATGTTCAAAACAAACACCGTTACCGATGAGAAAATCAGACATGTTTATTCTGGTTTTTTTTTAGTGCGAGGGAAGAGCGAAGATACCAGCAAAATATATACACAAAATGAACTATGTACGATCGTGTGACCCACGGTTGGTACACTTGCAAGGTCGTTTCAATATAGGCTACTGGAAATATTCGTGTAGCAGAGATTTCGTCCTGAATACCCCACTCTCTTATTTATTTAGATCTGAAGTTTACTGCCAATATATATGTGGGCAACAAGGAAGGTAAAAAAGCCCAGGTTAATTAGTGGTTTACCATTAACTTCCGTTTTCATCATCCGCGGGATATTAACTTCTGGTTATTCGCCGATGGGAGCGAATCGTGATTTCGTTAAATCTAGGTCAAATCCACAGGTCACGAAGATTAATCGGCACATGGAGATAAATATATATATATATATATATATATATATATATATATATATATATATATATATATATATATATATATATATATATATATATGTATATAAAACAAGAATATACACAAATAAAATTTACTGGCATTATATAGACATATATACATATATATATATATATATATATATATATATATATATATATATATATATATATATATATATATGCATTATATACATACATACACACATATATATATATATATGTATATATAATGTATATATATACATACATATATATATATATATATATATATATATATATATATATATATATATATACATATATATATATATGTGTGTGTGTGAATATACATATATATGAATATACTGTACATGTATATACTGTATATAAAAATTTACATACATATACTACATAAATATATATTCCCACACCACATACAAATACACACCCACCCACACACACACATATGTATATATATATATATATATATATATATATATATATATATATATATATATATATATATATATATATATATACATATATATATATATATAACAGATAAAACTCAATCAATTTATTTTCGACCCTAAATATCTATCACAACAGTAATGGTCAACGACACACCACAAGACCAAAGTAAACGAAAAGCAATCTCACCTGTGGGAGTGTGGCAGAGGGAAGCCATCCAAAGCCCAGGTAATGTGTGGCGTCGGAGTACCTGTCGCAATGCATTTGAGGGAGACCGCGGGCCCTGGCTTCAGCGTCTGCTCTATGAAACGGTAAGCCAACTTGGGTGCAGCAGCTGTCGAAGAAAAAGACGAGAAACACTTAACCTCAGGTCAGGTTTTTGGTTATTTTGAATTATATGGGATACGTAGATATGTTTATTTTGGTTTAACAGCCGATATATACACTCAAGGCATGTTCAAAAGAGATTTACACTCGAGGCATGTTCAAAATAGATTTAAAATATGGCGAGGGTTTAGTTAAAAACACAAGAGAAACACTTAAACTCAGGTCAGGTTTTTGGTTATTTTGAATTACATGGGATACGTAGATAGGTTTATTTTGGTTTGACAGCAGATACCTTGTCAAAATATGGAGAGGATTTAGTTAAAAACACAAGAGAAACACTTGAACTCAGGTCATGTTTTTTGGTTATTTTGAATTATATGGGATACGTAGATATCTTTATTTTGGTTTGACAGCAGATACCTTGTCAAAATATGGAGAGGGTTTAGTTAAAAACACAAGAGAAACACTCATATTTAGGCCAGTTTTTTTATTATTTTGAATTATATGGAATTGGTAGATATGTTTACTTTGGTTTAACAGTAGATATATAAACTCAATGCATGTTCAAAATAGATTTAAAATATGGAGAGGGTTTAGTTAAGAACTATTTCAAATATATGACATGTTTTCTGCTAAAAAGATTTAAAGGCCACTTATGAATAGCAGAGGCATAGGACAGTGACAATACCCTGGAGACTGATCATATATATTTATATATTTATATATATATATATATATATATATATATATATATATATATATATATATATATATAATATATATATATATATATACATATATATATATCATCTATTTATCTATCTATCAATCTATTTATCTATCAATCTATCTATCTATCTATCTATCTATCTATCTATATATATATATATATATATATATATATATATATATATATATATATATATATATATATGTATGTATATATCAACTATACCTTCATTATATAAACTATTCCACCTTTGAATTTCCTCTTCATAACATCACTGTAATCACATCGAATGACACTTCATGAATTAAAAAAAAATTACTAAACAACAAAATATCAAATAAAAAAACACAAA
>NC_090754.1:50131012-50136012 GCF_036898095.1 Palaemon carinicauda
TATATATATATATATATATATATATATATATATATATATATATACTGTATATATATATAAATATTATGAAATACATACACATATATATACAGTATATATATATATATATATATATATATATATATATATATATATATATATATATACATATAAAGCCAGACCCTTTGCTCTTCATTACTTAGAGAAGGATTAGCAAACAGTAAAATTTTAAAAACACTACAGCACACGAATACAGTATTCGCTGTATAAACTGAATCTAGCATATGAAATGTATCAAATACATTCGCCAACAGTAAAAAGAAACTTTCTAAACTAATACCTTTAAGGATTAAGCAAGGGAAGCAGGAAGCTCTCCTTCTATAAAAGCAACATTTGCACATTACAGAACGATAAACAATTTCTCCATAAAATCATTTTTACTGTATTCAGAAATGTTTAATTGCTGACATTATCCACTTATCTCAGAGAGGTCAAATGGCTTGAAAGGTCACCACGTTGTTTAAATAAATGTCGTATATACTTTTAAAAACAAAGCAATCTAAATGTCGTATATACTTTTAAAAACAAAGCAATCTAAATGTCGTATATACTTTTAAAAACAAAGCAATCTAAATGTCGTATATACTTTTAAAAACAAAGCAATCTAAATGTCGTATATACTTTTAAAAACAAAGCAATCTAAATGTCGTATATACTTTTAAAAACAAAGCAATCTAAATGTCGTATATACTTTTAAAAACAAAGCAATCAGATTCAATGTTTTTCTTTTTAGGTTTGAAAAATGTCTAGCTGGAAGGAATATAACTGTAATCTATAAGCTTACAAGTATATCTGATAAAATACTCTAAGTACACACGTCAATGCATTTTTATCATTTTAATATTCTATAAATGTTAATGTGGACTGGTGGTAGCGTCCTTTCCTTTCTATTGACAGACTGGGGTTCAAGTCCCGCTCAAACTCTGTAGTTCTTTTAGTCGCTGCAACCTCACCATCCTTGCGAGCTAAGGATGGGGGGGGGAGCCTATAGGTCTATATTCTGAGTAATCAGCAGATCTATCTGCTGAGTCATCAGCAGCCATTGATTGGCCCTCCTTGGTCCTAGTTTGTGTGCAGAGGGGGCTTGGCCGCTGATCATATGTAACATAGTCAGTCTCTAGGGCATTGTTCTGCTTGATAGGGCACTGTCACTGTCCCTTGCCTTAGCCATTCATGAGTGGCCTTTAAACCCTTTAAGGTGTAAGTATATACATTTTAGTACATACACACACTACGTTTTGAAGGAGCGTGTGCTAGCATATAACAATATGAATAAAAAGTCCATTCATAAAACTTTGCGAAAGATCCTCCCTTTAGAATCAATAAATGAATAAAAAAACAATTTACTGGAGTCGAATAGTTCCAGAGATGGCAAGTGATTTAGATGAAAAATATAGGTACAAAATCTTACTCTTATGGAGACCATATCTCTTCTAGGAGAAGGACACTCCAAAATCAAACCATAGTTCTCTAGTCTTCGGTAATACCATAGCCTCTGTACCATGGTCTTCCACTATTTTGGGTTAGAGTTCTTTTACTTGAGGATGTACTCGGGCACCCTATTCTATCTTATTTCTCTTCCTCTTGTTTTGTTAAAAGTTTTTATAGTTTATCAAAGAGATATTTATGTTGTTACTGTTCTTAAAATATTTTATTTATCCCTGTTTCCTTTCCTCACTGGATTATCTTCCCTGTTGGAGCACCTGGGCTTATAGCATCATGCTTTTCCAACTAGGGAAATTAGTAAGTAATAATAATAATAATAATAATAATGATGATAATAATAATAATAATAATAATATCTGCGGGAAAAGAAAGCCTTGTGCCAACTATACAGGCAAGGAAAAGGCTCGGTATGCAATGTAGTTTTCTGTAGAAACCTCATGAGGAAATCTTCAATACATAGTTCGGATTTAATATAAATGAATGACATTAAAGTAATGAGTTGAAGAATACAATCACAGAATTAAATCTTGCAGATTATTTATTTCCTTGTTCCCTTTCCTTACTGGGCTATTTTACGCTGTTGGAGCCCTTGCGCTTAATAACATCCGGCTTTTCAAAAAAAAGGACATTTATCACTAACCACAAAACCCCCAAAAACATTTTGAAATAGAAAATCTTATCAAAAACCCCAAAAACCACAGAATTTTTTTTTCTAAATAGCACATTTTATCACCAACCACAGAACCAAAATACCAGATTCGAAAAAAAGCATATATCATCTTTAACCAAAGATAAAAAATCATATTAACATTTTTTGCTACAAATAACAATTTTAAACGGCCCTGTGTGCAGCAGTGAAAATAAAACAAGGAATAAATATAGTCCGAGAGAGAGAGAGAGAGAGAGAGAGAGAGAGAGAGAGAGAGAGAGAGAGAGAGAGAGAGAGAGAGAGAGAGAGAGAGAGAGAGAAATCTAATTTATATGGCATTTCTTGAACGCCCCTTTTGAGCGAGGACTAGGACAAGCAATTTGAATCGGATCCAAGAATTCAAATTTAGAATTTAAATTGAAAATTTCTTTGGCTTTGAGGATGAAAAGCGACTTTTTTTTGCCCTAGGAAATATGAGATTTCACAGCCCAAGAGACCGAAAAACTCCTACTGATGGCAATAGCAGTAATGGTATTAGTAGCAGCAGCAGAAATATAAGTAGTAGCAATAGAAATATGAGTAGTAGCAGTAGAATTAGAGTAAAGAAAATAGCAATCTTAAATCGATAAGAAACTAGACAGAACAGCAAAGAGCCTTATGAAGTATTTTTTTCTTTTTTTTTTTTGTAAATCCACAATTCCCAAAAACTATTTAAAGAAAATAAAGATATTCTCCCAATTCCTTTAGTAGTGATGGCCTATATGGTAAAGTCCCAGACTTGTGATCGCCAGACTAGGGTTCGAGTACCGCTCTAACTCGTTAATTCCCTTGGTCGTTGCAACTTCCCCATCCTAGTGAGCTAAGGATGGGGTATTTGGGGGAGTCTATAGGTCTATCTGCTGAGTCATCAGCAGCCATTGCCTGGCCCTCCTTGGTCCTAGCTTGGGTGGAGAAAGAGGGGGCTTGGACGCTGATCATATGTATATATGGTATGTCTCTAGGGCATTGTCCTGCAGTATAGGAATTGAAAAACAGCCCTTTAACTAAGTAATGTCGCTGTCCCATGCCTTTGCCATTCATGAGCGGCCTTTAAACCTTTCAATCTATCTGCATTCGTTTATAAATGAAAAAATATTCGTGGCCATATATGAAAGCGCGTCTGTGTATGTGACTCCCCCTCCCCTCTGGATGTCAGTAATAATGAAAAAAAAAAAAAAAAAAAAAAAAAAAAAAAAAAAAAAAAAAAAAAAAAAAAAAAAAAAAGTTGGACGAACATTTCAAGGAAAAATGAACCGCATGAAAGTTAACCGACGTAAACATAAGCGGCCACTTTTAGCTTTAATCCAAAACTCTGATTTCCAGCGACCGATAAATATCAGGTAGGGATATACTAAAGGGAGAGGGAGAGAGGGGGAGAGGGAGAGGGAGAGGGAGGGGGAGAGGGGGGGGGGGGAGGCTATGTCTCGTCTCCATCGGAAGGCTTTTACCGATCGTCATCGTAGATTTATGCGATCACTTTTGGGTTCGCTTATGAAATACGCTTTTTTTTTTTTTTTTTTTTTTTTTTTTTAAATGATGGGTCACCATCGGAGGTTGGCGTCGTAAATGAATTCGTGTTTATATGGAGAGTGCCAGGCCAATGGCATGAATATTTAAAGGGGGGGGGGGAGAGGGGGAGAGTCAGAGGGATATGAGAGCATGAGAAAAAAAAATCCTTTCAGTTAAAGATAGATCGTTCTTTGCGAAACTTTGCAAATTTTGATGAATAGAAAAAAAGTATTATATATATATATATATATATATATATATATATATATATATATATATATATATATATATATATATATATATATATATATATATATATATATATATGTCATTGCGGATTGGTGATGGTGGGAGTCTTCAGTCTAATCGCTCACAGCAAACCAACCTGTTTATGGTACAGGTTTGCTGATTATGGCGATACACAAACATTTTCACCTTATTAAAGTATCCCCACTATATAGATATATATATATATATATATATATATATATATAATATATATATATATATATATATATATATATATATATATATATATATAACCACAACCTTCGAATTAGGTATGTATAACAAAACCTATATTTTGCATTAATTTCAATTTAATGACACCTTGAAAGGGCTAATATATTATGGGTTCTTAAATTCTTCAAGGTATAAAATTAAATTAAATCCATTTCTTCTCCTAAAATAACACTTGAAACTGAAACCACACTTAAGAATGACTTTTCCCAATTTCCCCGTTAGATTCTAATAAACAACACCAATTCCGAGAACTAGATTTGCCTTTTGAACTTCAATTTAACTCTAGTGGCAAAGATCAGAGAGCTTTAAGGCTTTAAAGAAGAAAGAGAGAGAGAGAGAGAGAGAGGAGAGAGAGAGAGAGAGAGAGAGAGAGAGAGAGAGAGAGAGAGAGAGAGAGAGAGAGAGAAAATCGGAAATGAAATTAGAAAAGTATAGTTCTGAGAGAGAGAGAGAGAGAGAGAGAGAGAGAGAGAGAGAGAGAGAGAGAGAGAGAGAGAGAGAGACAAAATGGAAATGAAAGCAGAAAAATATAGATCTTGAAAGAGAGAGAGAGAGAGAGAGAGAGAGAGAGAGAGAGAGAGAGAGGAGAGAGAGAAGAGAGAGAGAGAGAGAGAGAGAGAGAGAGAGAGAGCTAACCAGCGTTCCCTTTAGGTGGAAATGTCATGCTGAAAATAAATGAAAATATATTCTTAGGAAAAGCCGCTTATTTGTAGTTTGCAAATTATGAGGAAACGCATTTTAATAATAAATATAAAAAATATTCACCTGCTTCTCTATTTATAATTAACAGAACTTT
>NC_090754.1:50141012-50143512 GCF_036898095.1 Palaemon carinicauda
TATATACTTTTATAGAGGTGGGATTGAATTCAAAACAAATTCTATATACTTTTATAGAGGTGGGATTGAATTCAAACTAATTCTATATACTTTTATAGAGGTGGGATTGAATTCAAAACAAATTCTATATACTTTTATAGAGGTGGGATTGAATTCAAAACAAATTCTATATACTTTTATAGAGGTGGGATTGAAATTCAAAACAAATTCTATATACTTTTATAGAGGTGGGATTGAATTCAAAACAAATTCTATATACTTTTATAGAGGTGGGATTGAATTCAAAACAAATTCTATATACTTTTATAGAGGTGGGATTGAATTCAAAACAAATTCTATATACTTTTATAGAGGTGGGATTGAATTCAAAACAAATTCTATATACTTTTATAGAGGTGGGATTGAATTCAAAACTAATTCTATATACTTTTATAGAGGTGGGGATTGAATTCAAAACAAATTATATATACTTTTATAGAGGTGGGATTAAATTCAAAACTAATTCTATATACTTTTATAGAGGTGGGATTGAATTCAAAACAAATTATATATACTTTTATAGAGGTGGGATTCAATTCAAAACAAATTATATATACTTTTATAGAGGTGGGATTGAATTCAAGCTGACGAATGCTGCTATGAAAGTCTCGAAATTCCTAAAATTTAAGTTTTTTTTTCTTGAAAGTACTGAAAGGTAAAAACTGTTTGATGAAATTTCTTGGATAGTTATGTGAGAGAGAGAGAGAGAGAGAGAGAGAGAGAGAGAGAGAGGAGAGAGAGAGAGAGAGAGAGAGAGAGAGAGAGAGAGAGAGAAAATGTACAACGTAAAAAGTGAAAGCATAGATCTTCGGGGAGAGGAGAGAGAGAGAGAGAGAGAGAGAGAGAGAGAGAGAGAGAGAGAGAGAGAGAGAGAGAGAGAATATCCAACGTAAAAGTAGAAGGTTAGATCTTAAGGAGAGAGAGAGAGAGAGAGAGAGAGAGAGAGAGAGAGAGAGAGAGAGAGAGAGGAGAGAGTGTTCACGTAAAAAGTGAAAGCTTAGATCTTAAGGGGAGAGAGAGAGAGAGAGAGAGAGAGAGAGAGAGAGAGAGAGAGAGAGAGAGCAAAAGTAAAAATTGAAAGCTTAGATCTTCAAGAGAGAGAGAGAGAGAGAGAGAGAGAGAGAGAGAGAGAGAGAGAGAGAGAGAGAGAGAGAGAATGCTCAACGTTAGAACTGAAAGCATAGATCTTAAGGAGAGAGAGAGAGAGAGAGAGAGAGAGAGGAGAGAGAAAGAGAGAGAGAGAGAGAGAGAGAGAGAGAGAGAGAGAGCTTCGAAATTTCTTTATATACTTTCAGAAAAGAATGTAATTTATTTAGCATTTATGAAATTCAGTGAGGCGTGATGAGGTCTAGCCTCGCATCTGAGATCCTTAACTATTTTAATTTCTGGACTTGCTCGAGTACGTCTCCAAATTAAGGAAGGAAGGAAGCTTTTCTTAAGCCAATTTTTTGTTCAAAATACATTAACAAGGTCCCTGTCCATTGTTCAGTGGCCACTTTCCTTTTGCTAAGGGTAGAAGAGACTCTTTAGCTATGGTAAGCAGCTCTTCTAGGCGAAGGACACTCCAAAATCAAACCATTGTTCTCTATAGTCTTGGTAATGCCATAACCTCTGTACCATGCTCTTCCACTGTCTTGGGTTAGAGTTCTCTTGCTTGAGGGTGCACTCGGGCACACTATTCTATCTAATTTCTCTTCCTCTTGTTTTGTTAAAGTTTATATAGCTTATATAGGAGATATTTATTTTAATGCTGTTACGCTTTTTAAAATATATCATTCCTTGTTTCCTTTCCTCACTGGGCTATTTCCCTGTTGGAGCCCCCTGGGCTTATAGCATCCGGCTTTTCCAACTAGGGTTGTAGCTTAGGTAATAAAAATAATAATAATAATAAATGAAAGATTAAAATTAGAAAATTTTCATACTGAATATTTGTGTAGCCTGTGTCATAAGACTAACTGAAAGAGCGAGGAAAGTAGAGCGAAACGTTTTCAGATGGTTTGATCATGTGGAGAAAAGTTAGGTTGAGATGAAAGTGTATCATTAAGGTACATTAGGAGGGAGGAAAGGAATACCAGGAAACCATTATTATTATTATTACTATTATTATCATTATTATTATTATTATTATTAGTCATAATTATTATTATCAATTGCTAAGCTACAAGCCTAGTTGGAAAAGCAGGATGATATAAGCCCAGGGGCCCCAACAGGGAAAATAGCCCAGTGAGGAAAGGAAACAAGGGAAAATAAAATATTTCAAAAGCAGTAACAACATTAAAATAAATATTTCCTAAATAAATTATAAATACTTTAACAAAACAAGAGGAAGAGAAATTAGATAGAATAGTGTGCTAGAGTGTACCCTTAAGCAAGAGAACTCTAACCCAAGACAGTGGCAGACCACGGTTAAAGAGGCTATGACACTACCCAAGACTAGAGAACAATGGTTTGATTTTGGAGT
>NC_090754.1:50146012-50148362 GCF_036898095.1 Palaemon carinicauda
GAATTTGACCATAGGTCCCCAGAATTCTAACTCCTGGCGCGAGTATCCTTAAATTTTCTCTTAAGGATACAGCATAATATCAGGGGACGTATATCTTGATACGACACATGACAATCTTCACCCCGAATAGCGTTTGTGCTTCGAGGAGGAAGAGTGGCGAAACTGAAAGGGGGCCGTTATCAAGGTTACCCTTCATCCCATACAATTACAAGGCTCCAAGATGGCGCTCATTCCTTGTAGCATTGAGCATGGTGCTACAGATGTAGTAGTTTCGGGAGGGATCTCTACCTAAGCCTTTTCTTAAAAAAGGAGAATAGGTCCATCAGGACGACATGCCCATCTCACCCAAAAATAGATTTTTCTCTTCGCTTCAAGATCAGTTTTTTGAGCTCAAGCTATGTCGTCCTGATGGAAGTTTACCAGAGAATTTCTTGAAAGTACTGTATCCGTGGATTTGTATAAGTGCCTTAACCATGCGACAATTTCATATGGTCACCTAGACCATTGAGAAATATGACGTTACCGTTATATGTCATTACCACTAATCATGGAACAATGTTAGGGCTTTCTGCCCCCTGCAGGGAAGTGTCTTGCTAGACAGTAAAAAAGGCTCAAGGTTTGTATACATATAGGAACAAATATAAGTATCAACTAGATCTATTTGCTACCATGTATTGGTAAAATCAGAATAAGTTTTACTTAGGAAAATAAGTAAAAGAACTCTGGCTACTTGAGGGGCGAAATAAGACGCAATTACACTCTTTTTATTGATTTATTTAGGCTAAATGAGTAAATGGGATAAGAAGTGTAAAGAACATCAAAGAGAATTATACAGTCAATATGTACAGTCAAAGTTTATCTAACTGAAAGGGAAGAAACTAATTAATGCCACTCATAAAACTGAAAAATTTTATCAATATAACTTTGCTGTAAATGTTGGATATTAACACTGTGTACAATATACAATAGGCACAAGTGTCATTCATATAATTCTGATCATGAAAATTGAACAGTCCTAGTGTCACCAGGGTGACACTCACATAAAAGGGTATTGCACTAGAAGGTGTCACCACTTCACCCGAATTGAAAATCCCAATCAATTCACTGTTCATCACAGCACTAGACGACAGGTTTTACTACACTACCTGCTGCTACCACATAACGTTTGTTCAAGTCTGTGCACTTGCTTCGCATAATGTTTGTAAGACACTCAGGATGACTTCCATCCAGTGTATAAGCTCAGACGCTCAAAGTCCATATACTGAAAAAAAGTTCAGTGGGGAAGTAATTTTTTTTTGGATCATTACCTGCGGGTGTACTGCCAGGATCTGCTCTGCGAATGAAGTAGGTGAGCTTTACCCTCAGTTGCTTTAGGGATAAGTTTGACCCTGAGGTCTCTCCTTTGGAGAGCTGTCCTCCCCTGAAGTCTGAAGTCCTTCTAAGATAGACCTTTAGACATTCTACTGGACATAGAGTGACATCTTCCTTCAGAGGGGAAATTCTCCATGAACCTCATCTCTAGGTGGGTAGCTCGTTCATGGCGAGAAAGGTAGGGTCAGGATAGAAATTCAGTTCTCCCACTTCTGTGAACTGAATATGGCCCTCGTCTCTTGATAGGGCTAGTATTTTACTAACTCCAGCCCCTGAGGCTATAGCGAACAGGAAAATAACTTTTGGGGTTAGATCCTTAAGAGAACAATCTTCATTGTTCAAGGTTGAAGCATAGTGTAGAACCTTGTCCAGGGACCATGAAATGGGCTTCGGAGGGGCTGCAGGTCTAAGTCTAGCGCATGCCTTCGGGATTTTGTTAAAGATTTCGTTCACCAGGTCCACCTGGAAGGCGCATAAAAGAGGTCTAGTCAAGGCTGACTTGCACGTAGTTATCGTGTTGGCAGCCTGACCTTGTTGATGAAGGTGGATGAAGAAGGACAGACAGAAGTCTGTTGAGATTTTTTTTAGCATTTTGCTTTGACGAAAGCAACCCACTTTTTCTAAGACGATTCGTATTGTCTTCTGGTTGACTTTGACTTGTATACTTCTAAGAAGTCTATACTGCCTTTTGAGATCCCAAAACTTTTTTTTACCACTAGGGCGAGAAAATCATGAGATGAAGATTTTAGGTTCTCTGTGATGAAGTGAAGACAGTTGATGTCTGAACCTGCTGAGACAGAGCTGGGTCCGGTAGAGGGACCAGCCTCAGATTCAGTTCCATTACCAGAGGGAACCAGTTGCTCTTGGGCCGCTTGAGGGCCACTAGAGCTGCCGTTCCCTTGAAGGGTCTCAGCTTGTTGAGGACCTTCAGCAGGATATTGGTTGGAGGGAACAGGTAGATCCCGGTCCATTCGCTCCA
>NC_090754.1:50153862-50156362 GCF_036898095.1 Palaemon carinicauda
ACTGTTAATTACTTCTCTTGTAGTTTATTTATCTCCTTATTCCCTTTCCTCTCTGGGCTACTTTCCCTGCTGGAGACCTTAGGCTTTAAGCATCCTAATTATCCAACTAGGGTTGTAGCTTATCAAGTAATAATAATACGTTTGTATGTATTGTGAATGAGTTAAAAAGAAAAAATTCATGTATTTATACAAATAAGTTATGTTTTTTTATGTTTTGTGAATGTGTTAAAAGAAAAAATTCATTTATTTATATAATTAAGTTTTTTATGTATTGTGAATGCGTTAAAAGAAAAAAAATCACGTATTTATGTAAATAAGCTGTTTTTATGTATTGTGAATGTGTTAGAAGAACAAAATCATGTATTTTTATTTATAGGTGATGTTATTTTTTAAACTATATTTATGTGTTTTCCTGTGGTAGCTCTATTTTAAGTCAATTCTTTTACAATAATACTTCTTATTTTATTGTGACATTTAAACTAAGTTAGAACTCATGGGAACAAATTGAATATTTTCTCATTCGTTTTTTTATCTTGACCTGAATCCCTCAGTGGTCAATTTAGAAATCCTTCCCATCACTTGATGTGAGAATATTTAATAAATTCAAACATTTTATTGGAATCATAAATAATTTCTAGTAAATTCTCCCGGTCGAAATACCACTGACAGGGTTTAAACTTTTAAGGTAATAACCATATTTTGAGGTAATTTGCATGGTTTCAGGGTAATTTTTAAGGTAATTTTTGTTTTACTACCTTCAAATTTAAGGAAATTTGAAAAGTTTTAAGGTAATCTAAGGTAAAAAGCAGCAACATCTAAGGTAAATGCCCACACGCTCAAGTTTAAACCCTAACCACTGACCATATATTTCTACTCAAATCTTTTTATTTTGTCGCCATCTCATCCATCATGAACATTATTTTACCAACAGATCCGGTGATCGCATCAGAATCAGGCCCCGGGAATCCCTGCATTTAGCCCCCGTCGAAGCCTCTGACGCGGGCATCTACCAATGCGAGGCCAGCTATGCAGACGACTACGCGCATGCGCTAGCTTACGTCACGTTGGGAGGTAAGTCTTAAATATGACATATTTCTTTAGATTTTCTGTTGCTATTTTTTGTGTGTTCATATTATGAGCTGGGTTTGAATAGGAGGTCGTAATTATCTTTATAGTTTTTATAGTTTATATAGGAGATATTTATTTTAATGTTGTTACACTTAAAATATATTATTTTCCTTTTTTTCATTTCCTCACTGGGCTATTTTCCCTGTTGGGGCCCCTGGGCTTATAGCATCCTGCTTTTCCAACTAGGGTTGTAGCTTAGCAAATAATAATAATAATAATAATAACTGTTTTGGCTCAAGATGCGTTTAAAGACTTGAATACCGCTCATGAATAGCAGAGGTAAGGGACAGTGACATTCTCCTATCAAGCAGGACAATGCCCTAAAGACTGACCATATATACATATAATCAGCGCCCAGCCCCCCTCCCCACCCAAGCTACGACCAAGGAGGGCCAAGCAATGGCTGCTGATGACTCAGCAGATAGACCTATAGGCTCCCCCAACCACCCTATCCTTAGCTCACAAGGATGGTCAGGTTGCAGCGACCAAAGGAACTAACGAGTTTGAGCGGGACTCGAACTCCAGTCTGGCGATCACCAGTCAGGGATATTTTCCCAGATAGATATGTTTTTATCTGTTAAAAATTGCCGATACAATTTAGTTCTGAAGTCAAGTACCCCATGAAGATCTTAAATGATAAGTGTTTATTTCATAGGCTATCCTTTGGTTCACGAGCTGATATTGGATTTTAACCACAGTTTATAAACATATTATTATTATTATTATTATTATTATTATTATTATTACTTACTTACTTACTTACTTACTTACTTACTTACTTACTTACTAAGCTACAACCCTAGTTGGAAAAGCAGAATGCTATAAACCCAGGGGCTCCAATAGGGAAAATAGCCCAGTGAAGAAAGGAATCAAGGAAAAATAAAATATTTCAAGAAGAGTAACAACATTGAAATAAATATCTCCTCTATAAAGAATAGAAACTTTAACAAAACAAGAGGAAGAGAAATATCTTTATGAAGTAATTTTTTAAATAACAATTTGGCACCAGTGCCAGTTATTCGAGATTTACTCTTTATATATTCAATTATTTTTTTTCGATTCTTGAAATTCTTCTTAGTTATGGGACAATTCAATTATAACTCAAGCTCAGTATTCATTGAAGATTTATTTTCAATTTTCTTTAGTGTCTCTTAAAATTGGAAATTGAATCAGTCAATTTTTTCCACGCTTCTAATGGATTGAATTAGTCAATTTTTTTCCCACTTAATTGATGGATTAGAAGTCCTGTCCCCCTGATGGAATATTTGTATACCAGTGTACGCGATCGGTCAAAAGTGACGAGTAAATATTTAGGTATATATACACAGATGCAACCCTTCCCATCCCTTCCCCCTTTCCTAACTACAACATG
>NC_090754.1:50161362-50175249 GCF_036898095.1 Palaemon carinicauda
AGAATATTTTAATGATTGGCTTACTCTCAATTGCTGTTTTTCATGTGCTCATCTTCTAGTATATGTACATACATACGTATACACACACACACACACACACATATATATATATATATATATATATGATAAATTTTGCACATTTAGACGTGTTTTTTTATATTCAAGTAAGCCATATATTTTCAAGCATTAATGTCTGGATTCTCTTACCAACCTCCGGATCAGAGCCCCAGGCGAAACCACTCAAAGACAATAGTATCTGGCCGGCCACCATTCGAACTCTGGTCCATGATGCTTTTATGACAGTGACAATATGATTTAGTTACGAAGAAATTATATATATATATATATATATATATGTATATGTATATATATATATATATACATATATAGATATACATTATATATACATGTGTGCACATATTTTAATATATATAAACGTATATGAAATTACACACACACACACACACATATATATATATATATATATATATATTCACAAACTGAGTAGCGCACACCCCTGTCATCACTCAGTCCCTCTCAACAAAAAAAGGCTTCAACAACTACTTCTGAATTGAGAGAGAGAGAGAGAGAGAGAGAGAGAGAGAGAGAGAGAGAGAGAGAGAGTAGTAAATAGAAAGTGCCTCGAGTGACTTTTAATTAGTAAGAGAAGGAACCTTGGCCACAGTCTCATTATTATTAGCATTGTAATTAGAATCATTTTTCATTGTAGTTGTTAGCGTTTATGTTCCTGGGAAGGCCTCCGCTCCTGTTGCTTCATAGTATTATTAATATTTTTATTATTATTATTATTTATTATTATTATTATTATTATTTATCATTATTATTATTTGTTATTATTATTATTTATTATTGTTATTATTTATTATATTATTATTATTATTTTTATTATTATTATTATTATTATTATAATAGATGATGATGATGATGATGATGATGTATTATAATAGACGAGGAGGATGATGATGATGATGATGATGATGATGTATTATAAGAGATGAAGATGATGATGATAATGATTATTATTGTTATTATAATTATTATTATTATTATTTTTATTATTATTATTATTATTATTAAGCTACAACCCTAGTTGGAAAAGCAGGATGCTATAATCCCAGGTGCTCCAACAGGGAAAATAGCTCAGTGAGGAAAGGAAACAAGGAAAAATTAAATATTTTAAGAACAATAATATTACAATAAAATATTTCCTCTATAAACTATAAAAACTTTAACAAAACAAGAGGAAAAGAAACAAGATTGAATATTGTGCCCGAGTGTACCCTCAAGCAAGAGAACTCTAACCCAAGTAGTGTTTCACAACTGTGTACACCGTTATTCTCTGTACAATGGTAGTATTTTATAAATACGTACAACATTATTCTTTGTACAATATAGCGTTTCACAACTACTTATAACATTATTCTCTGTACAATATAGTATTTCACAAGTGCATACAGCATTATTCTCTGTACAATACAGCGTTTCACTACTACGTACAGGATTATTCTCAGTACAATAAAGCGATTCAGAAGTACTTACATCATTGTTCTCTGTACAATAAAGCGTTTCACAACTAAATACATCATTATTCTCTATACAAAAAGCGTTTCACAACTAGATCCATTATTATTCTCTGTATAATAAAGCGTTTCACAAGTCCGTACATCATTATTCTCTGTACAATATAGCTTTTCAAAATTACATACATTATTCACTGTACAATGTAGCGTTTCACTAGTACGTACAGCATTATTCTTGCGTTATCTTTATTGAGGGTATACTTCTTTCTTTACGTTTCTTGTATTTTTGCTTTAATTTGTTTATGTAATTATTTAGTTATTTATTTGTATTGCGTATTATATTCCGTGCACCATTATCCTTTTTCATTCCTCTCCTATATACTTTTTTTCTGTTATATCTATTATTTAGAATGGTTAGACCAACAAACGCCAAAAGCATTGCATATGACCAAAGTTTTGATTGAAATACAACGAATGGTTTGGATAACACCGGCTTTGTTTATATTTCAAGACAGGGTCACACATCCTCAAATATGGACGACAGCTCCCTTGGGGGTGAACTATCGCATCTCCTTCTATTCCATGCCTGTGTCTATTCCTGTATATTTAACTACCACAGAACCATTTTGGTATTTTGATATTGAATTTTGGATAATGGAAGACCCTGCGCAAGAATGGTAGATAGGACGAGAATTGATATTGTACTAACCGTGTGTCACACGATCGTACATAATTCATTTTGTATGATATTATGCTTGTATCTCCGCTCTTCCCTCGCACTAAAAAGAACCAGAATAAACATGTCTGCGTTTCTCCTATGTAACATTGTCTGTTTCTTGAACATGCAATTTCCTGTCACATAATTCATTTTGTATATATTATGCTTGTATCTCCGCCTTCCCTCTCACTAAAAAGAACCAGAATAAACATGTCTGCCTTTCTCCTATGTAACATTGTCTGTTTCTTGAACATGTAATTTCCTGTCACATAATTCATTTTGTATATATTATGCTTGTGTCTTGCGCTCTTCCCTCGCACTAAAAAAGAACCAGAATAAACATGTCTGCCTTTCGCCTCTGTAACATTATCTGTCTTGTGAACATGAAAATTCCTGTTGCCTTGAGGTTTTGTATATAAAGGAGAGTGTTCTATAATAAATTGAACTCAGTGGCTTTCATACTGCCTTTGAGTTCACAACCTTCTCTCGGCCCGTCACAATATATTTCCTTGAAGGTAGAAATTGCAGGCGAACACTATATATCCTTTTCCAATTCTTGAAACAGTATTCACGTCAGATATGCTGTAGACTTATTTTTAAAGGTTCAATTGTAGATTTATTAAATAAGCTGTACGTATTGGTTTTGGCGCCTCCATTGTGAGGAAGGATCTTTACTTTGGAATAGAATATTGTCTAAACAGAAACATATTTGCCATAGAAAGTACAGGCACTGTGATATCAACATTTTCTCTCTCTCTCTCTCTCTCTCTCTCTCTCTCTCTCTCTCTCTCTCTCTCTCAAACATTTTATTTTGCTCTTCATGTACGTTTATTCAAAAAGAGAGAGAGAGAGAGAGAGAGAGAGAGAGAGAGAGAGAGAGAGACATTTATTTCGTTCTTCCCATACGTATGTGCAGTTATATTTTTCTCTTCCAATGCGCATGTGCAAAGAAAGAGAGAGAGAGAGAGAGAGAGAGAGAGAGAGAGAGAGAGAGAGAGAGAGAGATTTCACTCTTCCCATACGCTTTTGCAAAGAGTTATATTTCGCTCTTATACGCATGTGCGGAGAGAGAGAGAGAGAGAGATTTTATTTCGCTCTTTCCATACGCTTGTGCACAGAGAGAGTGTGTTTTATTTCGCTCTTCCCATACGCATGTGGCGAGAGAGAGAGAGAGAGAGAGAGAGAGAGAGAGAGAGAGTTTTATTTCGTTCTTCCTATACGAATGTGAGTAGAGAGAGAGAGAGAGAGAGAATTTCGCTCTTCACATACCCATGTGCAAAGAGTTTTATTTCGTTCTTCCTATACGCATGTGCAGAGAGAGAGAGAGAGAGAGAGAGAGAGAGAGAGAGAGAGATTTTATTTCGCTCTTTCCATACGCATGTGTAGAGAGAGAGAGTTTTTATTTCACTTTTTCCATGTGCATGTGTAATATATATATATATATATATACACAGTATTATATATAAATATATATATATATATATATATATATAGAGAGAGAGAGAGAGAGAGAGAGAGAGAGAGAGAGAATGAATCTGTGCCTGGAAGGCAGCCATCTAGTGTGAATATAGGGGAAACGACAAACATTATTCCTCATTTTCTTTCTCGAGTGTTTGTGAAGTTGAGGGGTAACTGACATCATATGCCCCAAGGCTGTTACCTCTTTAGAGGGCAAGGGATGTTTTTCCCCCTCTTTTTTTATCTCGACTCTTCTTGTGACGAGGGGGTACGAACCCTCGGTTTTCTCAAAAGTTTTCCTTTTCTCTCTCTCTCTCTCTCTCTCTCTCTCTCTCTCTCTCTCTCAAACATTTTATTTTTCTCTTCCTATACGCATGTGCAGAGAGAGAGAGAGAGAGAGAGAGAGAGAGAGAGAGAGAGACATTTATTTCGCTCTTCCCATACCCATGTGCAAAGTTTTATTTCGCTCTTCCTATGCGTATGTGCAGAGAGAGAGAGAGAGAGATTTTATTTCGCTCTTTCCATACGTTTGTGCAGAGAGAGAGAGAGAGAGAGAGAGAGAGAGAGTTTTATTCCACTCTTCCCATACGCTTTTGCAAAGAGAGTTTTGTTTTGCTCTTCCAACACGCATGTGCAAAGAGAGATACATAAATACATACATAGAGAGAGAGAGAGAGAGAGAGAGAGAGAGAGAGAGAGGGAGAGAGAGAGAGAATGAATCTGTGCCTGGAAGGCAGCCATCTAGTGTGAATGTAGGGGAAACGACAAACATTATTCCTCATTTTCTTTCTCGAGTGTTTGTGAAGTTGAGGGGTAACTGACATCATATGCCCCGAGGCTGTTACCTCTTTAGAGGGCAAGGGATGTTTTTCCCCCTCTTTTTTTATCTCGACTCTTCTTGTGACGAGGGGTACGAACCCTCGCTTTTCTCAAAAGTTTTCCTTCTCTCTCTCTCTCTCTCTCTCCTCTCTCTCTCTCTCTCTCTCTCTCTCTCTTTTTTAAGTCTTATTTATGAATATTAATATAATTATTATATTTAATGTCGTATTTCACTTTATTATTATTATTATTATTATTATCATTATAATTAATATTGATATTATTTTTGGTTTATATGATTATGATGATAATTATTATTATTATAATTATTATTATGATAATCATAATAATAATGATAATAATAATGATAATAATGATAATAATAATAGTAATAATAATAATGATAATAATAATAATGAAGTGAAATACAATGACATTAATTATATTAATCATAATTCATTCACAATTTTTTCTCCTGCAATTGAAATATAATTATTATAGAATTAATTGTTCAATAAATTACTAAATTTAAGTAACGTAATTTTTCCCATATTCCTTTTTCATAATATTTACTTCTAAAATCCTTACCTTCTTGAAATTTAATCAATTGTAAGAGTCTTAATCACCAAAGTTTAATCACAGTTCCGTTATAAAAGTCTTATTTAACAAAGATTTAATTAATTTGCTCTTGTTAAAGCTCATGATAAAGTCTTTCCTTTCCCAAAATTAAATCAGTCATTTTGTATTTGTTAATTATAGAATTGCATTGCCATTTATGACTGGTTTTCTGAGTAAAATAATCAAAAAGAAATTTTTCCTTTATATTTACCTCCGCCAACGAAGTTGGAAGGTTATGTTTTACCCCCTGTTTGTGTGTGTGTTTGTTTGTTTGTTTGTTTATAAACAGCTTCTGGCCACGATTTGAATCGTAGGGTAATGAAATATGCAGGGATTAACTGTTAATGTAAAAAGCTGGAAATTATTAATTTTGGAAGGTCAAGGTCCAGGTCACGGTCAAGCAAAAGGTTGAGAAATAAGCTGCTTTGTCCTAAAATATGAAAGATATTAAAAAATAATACGAACTCCTTTTTCTAATGTCTATTTTATCGTTTGCTGCTTTTTCCCCAAAAAAGTTAAAAGATAGTCGAACACCTTTTTCCTATTATCTATTTTCTCTTTTGCTGCTTTGTCCCAAAATATAAAAGAATTAAGAGATAGTACGAACTCCTTTTTCCAATTATCTATTTTCTCTTTTGCTGTTTTGTCCCAAAATATAAAAGAATTAAAAGATAGTACGAACTCCTTTTTCCAATTATCTATTTTCTCTTTTGCTGCTTTGTCCCAAAATATAAAAAAATTTAGTGATAGTACGAACTCCTTTTTCCAATTATCTATTTTCTCTTTTGCTGCTTTGTCCCAAAATATAAAAGAATTAAAAGATAGTACGAACACCTTTTTCCTATTATCTATTTTCTCTTTTGCTGCTTTTTCCCAAAATATAAAAGAATTAAGAGATAGTACGAACTCCTTTTTCCAATTATCTATTTTCTCTTTTGCTGCTTTGTCCCAAAATATAAAAGAATTAAAAGATAGTCGAACACCTTTTTCCAATTATCTATTTTCTCTTGCTGCTTTTTTCCCAAAATATAAAAGAATTAAGAGATTGTACGTTTCCTTTTTCCAATTATTTATTTTCTCTTTTGCTGCTTTTTCCCAAAATATAAAAGAATTAAAAGATAGTCGAACACCTTTTTCAAATTATCTATTTTCTCTTTGCTGCTTTGTCCCAAAATATAAAAGAATTAAGAGATAGTACGAGCTCCATTTTCCAATTATCTATTTTCTCTTTTGCTGCTTTGTCTAAAATAAAAAAGAAATTTTCTCGCTATTGAAATAGAAAATGCTACTAACATCTGTTTCCTGACATCTGACATGAGTCTGTTTATAGTTTATATATGACATATCTGTTTTTGACGTTGTTAATAGTTTATATAGGACATATGTGTTTGGACGCTGTTACTGTTTTTAGAATGATATATTGTTAATTTTATTCTCATCATTTATTAATTTCCTTATTTCCTCTCCTCACTGGGCTATTTTTCCGTGTTAGAGCCCTTGGGCTTATAGCATCTTGCTTTTCCAACTAGGGTTGTAGCTTGGCTAGTAATAATAATAAAAATAATAATCTTGGTCATATAATTTTAAATTTGTAATTGAACCAGATGTGACAAAAACATATATACCTTTCTCCTCTAGTTTCTTTCTTTTTATTACCGTCTTAATTACCATTCTTGGTCCAATAGGCGCGAAGACACTTCATTAGCCATTTTGAACTTCTGTGACCCATTTTGAACATATGTGACCCATTCTGTACTTCTGTGACCCCATTTTCGACCGTCCTGTCACTTTGTGAACCCCATTTGCCGCTTTCCGTTTTCATCTTGGCCTCATTCGCGACTCTCATCAATGTTTAATGCTATCGTTATGTCTGGCAGCAATTGAGAGAGAGAGAGAGAGAGAGAGAGAGAGAGAGAGAGAGAGACCTATTTTCATCATGGACCTAAAATCTTAGTGTAATCTTACGTGAGAGAGAGAGAGAGAGAGAGAGAGAGAGAGAGAGTCTTATTTACACCATGGACCGAAAATCAGAGTAATCTTACGAGAGAGAGAGAGAGAGAGAGAGAGAGAGAGAGAGAGAGAAATACTTCTATTTTCATCATGGACCTGAAATCATAGAGTAATCTTGAGAGGAGAGAGAGAGAGAGGAGAGAGAGAGAGAGAGAGAGAGAATACTCATATTTTCATCATGACCATGAAATCATACATAATAATCATTAGAGAGAGAGAGAGAGAGAGAGAGAGAGAGAGAGGAGCTTTAACAAGATTCATCTATATAAAAGAGAGATGGAAAAAGAAATGTTAATAGAAGACACTGTTAAGCGATAACAAAGCTCTTTTACGTAGAAGAGAGATACATAAAAGAATTAAATATTTTTTATGTAGCCAAAGGTTATTTAGACAAAAGAGCGAAATAGACATTTTGATGTTGATGTTTTGCAATGCACAAGTGTAATATTGCCAGATATACACTGCAATTTTATTTTTTCATTTTCTTTTTATGTTTCTTTTAATTCTTCATTTTCGTCTGCTGATTTTTTTTTTTTTTTTTTTTGAACTAAGAGGGTTTTTTTATATATAATAACACTGGATGAGTCCATTATTCCAATGGCTACTGGCTTCGTTTTGCTAAAGGAAATTTTGATATATTTAAATTTAAAGTCTTAATAATCCGTACTTAACTGTTACTGTATCATAGGATTACATAATGATAAAAATAATCATAGTAATGATGAAAAATTTGTTCGTTTAAATTGTGTATATATATATATATATATATATGTGTGTGTGTGTGTGTGTGTATATATACATTTTTATACATATAATTATATATATATATATATATATATATGTATATATATTTATTTATGTATATACTTAAACATATACATTGTATATATGTATGTATATATATATATATAGATAGATAGATAGATAGATAGCTATACCAGACTCTCTCTCTCTCTCTCTCTCTCTCTCTCTCTCTCTCTCTCTCCTCTCTCTCTCTCCGGTAATGATCGAGCGTCGATTTTTCACACAGCCATTTCATTCCGTATTTCTTGTGATCGCGTTGAAAAATTCACGGAGTTCCATTCAGTGGTCTTATGTCCAAAAGACACCTTTTTTCCTATTTCTTTTATCCTGTCTTTCGTTAGAACATTCTCTCTCTCTCTCTCTCTCTCTCCTCTCTCTCTCTCTCTCTCTCTCTCTCTTGTCTTTTTAGCAATATCTTCAGTTACATCGATCTGTGTTACTATCTTTTCTCTTCTATTTCATTTTTTCTTTCTTTCCGTTTATTCTTCTTTTACGACTATTGGCTTATCAGAGTATTGAGGTCGCTTCCTGTTCCATGTACATATAAACATGCATACTATTATTATTATTATTATTATTATTATTATTATTATTATTATTATTATTATTATTATTATTATTAGCTAAGCTGCAACCCTAGTTGGAAAAGAAGGACGCTGTTAGCCCAAGGGCTCCAACAGGGATAAATGGCCCATTGAGGAAAGCTTATATGGAAAAAGAGAGAATAGTGTGTCCGAGTGTACCCTCAAGCAAGAGAACTCTACCCCAAGACATTGGAAGGCAATGGTGCAGAGTCTGTGGCATTACACAAGATTAGAGAACAATTGTTTGATTTTGGAGTGTCCTTCTCCTAGAAGAGCTGGTTACCATTGCTAAAGAGTCTCTTTTACTCATACCAAGAGGAAAGTAGCCACTGACAGATTTCACTGCAGTAATGATACCCTAAGTGAAAAATAATTTTTCAATTGTCAAAGTGTTGTCAGAAGTATGAAGGAGGTGAATGCATAAATAAAAGGCCAGACTTTTCTCCATTCATCATCTTCTACTTCACGCTTCATAGTCTTCAGCCATGTAGGTCTGGGCTTTCCAACCCTTCTAGTGCATTATGGAGCACACAAGGCACTATGAAATTCAATATATAATGCAAAATAATATATATAACGTAGTTCCACACGTTATTATTTACTTACACAATAAAGTGACCATCTGTCTCTAAGTCTGAAAGTAAGGGGACTAGAATTCACTCGGAAGAACGCGATTTTGTTATTTAATTCCTTTCTCGTATAGAGCGAGGGAGAGAAATTAAAACAAAGTTTGCATATGTTGTAATTAAACTATTAAACTGTTATGTTTTGCTTATATATATATATATATATATATATGACACAGGAAACATACTTTAGACAGTATAATGAAATACGATATAATATATATATATATATATATAGGAAACATACTTTATATAGTATAATTAAATATGTATATATAGATATACAGTATATAAATTTATATATATAATATAAATATATATATATATATATATATATACATATACATATACATAATATTTAAACAGTATAATGAAATTCGCACGTGTCTATATACAAATGTATTCACTTTCCTACTCATGATTTGCTATATTTGCTTCCTGTAATATATGATGGATGTATCTCCCTTTTATGATCGACATCATCAAAGCTGAACATTGCCATTGAAAATGATGATTCAAAGAATGTACATGACGAGTCTTCTATCATTATTCTGTTTTGTACCTTTGACAGATGACTGATTGTAGTGTTTTCGTAGAATCAGATGTTCACAAGGATAGTGTGCAGTTCAAAGAACTTCTGTGAATTGATATATACAGTATATTGTTTCATTCACCTTTTTACTATTTTGGTGGCCGAGGTAGTAACGTCCCTGACTGGTGAATGCCAGACTGGGGCTCGAGTCCCGTTCCTTTGGTCGCTGCAAGCTCACCATCCTTGTGAGCTAAGGAGGGGGTGTTTGGGGAAGCTTATAGGTCTACCTGCTGAGTTATCAGTAGCCATTGCCAGGCCCTCCTTGGTCCTAGTTACTAGCTTGGGTGGAGAGGGGCCTTTGGTGGCCGATGTGGTAACGTCTCTGACTGGTGAACGCCAGACTGGGGTTCGAGTCCCGTTCCTTTGGTCGCTGCAAACTCACTATCCTTGTGAGCTAAGGAGGGGGTGTTTTGGGGAAGCCTATAGGTCTACCTGCTGAGTTATCAGTAGCCATTGCCAGGCCCTCTTTTGTCCTAGCTTGGGTGGAGAGGGGGCTTCGGCGCTGATCATATGTATATATGGTCAGCCTCTAGGGCATTGATAGGGCATTGTCACTGTTCCTTGCCTCTGCCATTCATGCGTGGCCTTTAAACCTTTGCAGACACTAAAGGACCTAATAAGTTTGAGCGGAACTCGACCCCCGTTACACGTACTTCAAATCTGCGAGCGCGGGCATTGTAGATTTAAAAGCAAAAGGTCGCTCTAATTCATATATGTCACATCCGTTGCTCTTCAATAACTAAACCGAATCAAAAAGTTGAATTTTTTTTTTCTTGGGGGGGGGGGGGTCGTGAAATTACAGCAATTCTGAATGGTACAGCTATTCTCTATATTGCAACAGAATTTTGAATGACTTTTCTGTCGGTGTATTTAATTTTGGGAATTTTGTGATGTGCTGAAAAAAATTTTACCAAAATATTCAGTGGAAAAGTATTGATTTAAAAAGCTCAAGAAAGAGATGACTGGCGAAATCTAATCGAGACCCTTTGTGTCAATAGGCGTAGGAGATGATAATGATGATGATGATCGTTTATGTGCGCGTCTTGATATGTAACAAAAAAACATGGTAATCTCCCCTCTGAAAAATCCAGTGATTAGATACGTGTGATTTCGTGGTTATAAATGTTTTATTACTGTCAAATGTCATCTGTATTAATATGCGTACGAAAGAGAAGTCGGTTGTGTATAAGATACGCCCTAAGTAATTAAACCCGATTATGAACGGTTTATATCATTTTTTGAATTTACGATTAGCCTCTCATTTTTCAAAAGTTCCGTTCGCCTATATAAATGTTCGCTCACAATATTTTTTCTAGATTCACACACAAACAAAGCTACTCCAACACCCAAAAACATAATAGACACCGTACACGTCTCGAACTGTCTACCTAAACGCGCCAAGACTCCTCGCTACTGGGAGGAAGGACGCTGGTGACTGGTACAACACGTGAACATACGCTGCCGAGGTCTAAAGCGATGTCAGGCAGGGCAGCCGATCGGGACTACGGTCTACCCGAAAGCCAAAGCAAAGTCCTTCAAAAGAAGGCAAACGTGCTTACCTCATACAAATGGGAAAAAACACGTTAATAAAAAAAAATCAAAATTCAAAGAACGAAAATTAATTCAGCTGGGCTCCACCAGGCAGTAGAAGAGTTGGAAAACCCAGGCCTACATGGCTGAGGCCTATGAAGTGCGAAGTAGGGGATGATGCATGAAGAAATATTGAATTAAAAGCTCAAGATAGAGACGACTGTCGAAATCTAACCGAGGCCCTTTGCGTCAATAGGCGTATGTGGAGATGATGATTGTTATTATCACCAGCTAAGCTACAGTCCTAGTTGGAAAAGCAAGATGATATAAGCCGAAGGGCTTCAACAGGGAAAAATAGCCCAGTGAGGAAAGGAAAGAAAGAAATAAATAAACTGTCTGATTGTATATGCTTAAGAAATCAAGGTAATATAACAGAGGAAATGATGATGATGATGATGATTGGAAAAAATCATAAAAAATTTTAATAAATATGGTCATAACTCTAACGATAGAGTAGTGCTCAGGGAAAAAAAATCGATCAAATGATAAATTGTATTCGTGAAAATATCGTTCTACATTTCATTGCAAGATGTTACCATGATTTATTGGATACGCGTTTTACGACTAGTATTTTTTTTTAATATTTTTTATTCTTGTGTATTTTATCAACGGGAATTCATTTCGGAACAAGGCAGCTGTGAAAAATGATTCGTGAAAAAATTCGTTTCATCTGTGCTTTTGTGTGTTACAGCTTAATGGTTTTTTTTTATACAATTTTGTTATATATATATATATATATATACACTGTACAGTATATATTATATATATATATATATATATACATATATATATATATATATACATATATATATATATTATATACACACACACACATACATACATACATACATACATACAGCAAGAGATTTGTTCTGTAGTATATAAGGGATTTTATGTGTATATTTTTCTTTCCAGTCACGCTTAGCGGTATTGCTAGACGTATAACTATTTGCTCTCCTCTTGAGTAGGGAGAGAGAGAGTCGTCATATCCTGATGGGAACGGGTACCCTGAGAGGTACACTTGGAAATCACAACTGCCGTGTTGTAGTTAGGAAAAGGGGATGGGGTGGGAAGAGTTGAATATGTGTGTCTGTGCGTATTTAAGTGTTTAGACTTAAAAAAATAAGTATTTTTTTCGAGAATTGCTATTTCAATTAGAGTATTTTGATTAAAGAATTTTTTTTTTCATATGATATTTTCTCCCTCCCCCCTCTCTCTCTCTCTCTCTCTCTCTCTCTCTCTCTCTCTCGTATTGTTTTCAGTGACGCTCTAGTCCGTATCTGGAAATTAATATATTTCGAAACCTTTGAAGATCCTTTTTTTTTTCCTTTACTTTTGAGCTTTTAATATATTCAGGCTTCCGAACTTTTTCCCAAAACTTGGCAAAATTATGGCACTTCGAGTTGTTGTTTCGAAATAATGAATTTCTCTGCTTCTTGTTTATGTCAATAGTTGGTTTCGTTTTCCGAGTAGGCTATAAATTGACCTTTGTCCTTTTTTGGAAATAATATGTTAGAATGCTTTTGATGTTACTATTTTATTTTTACTTCCTATGTAGATATCCAACTCGTAGATTATTATTATTATTATTATTACTAGCTAAGCTACAACCCTTGTTGGAAAAGTAGCATGCTATAAGCCCAAGGATCCTACAAGTTAAAATAGCCTTGTGAGGAAAGGAAACATAGAATAGTGTGTCTGAGTGTACCCTTAAGCAAAAGAACTCTTAATATTTTATTGTTACTTCCTATGCTAGATAACCAACGCATAGATTATTATTATTACTAGCTAAGCTACAATCCCTGGCTGGAAAAGTAGGAAGCTATAAGCCTAAAGGATCCAAAAGGAAAAAATAGCCTTGTGAGGAATGGAAACAGAAAGATTAGTGTGCCTGAGTGCACCCTCAAGCAAAAGAACTCTAACATTTTATTTTTACTTCCTATAGTTGATACCCAACGCGTAGATTATTGTTATTAATATATAAGCAACAACCCTTAGTTTGAAAAGTAGGATGCTATAAGCCCAAGGGTCCTACAGGGAAAAATAGTCTAGTGATGAAAGGAAACAAGGAGAAAGATTGAATGGTTTGCCTGAGTGTACACTCAAGCAAGAGAACTCTTAATATTTCATTTTTACTTCCTATGGTAGATACCCAACTCTTAGATTATTATTATTACTAGCTAAGCTACAATCCCTGTTTGGAAAAGTAGGATGCTATAAGCCTAAATGATCCAAAAGGAGAAAAATAGCCTTATGAGGAAAGGAAACAGAAAGAATAGTGTGCTTGAGTGCAATCTCAAGCAAGAGAACTCTTAACATTTATTTTTACATCCTATAGTAGATAACCAACGCGTAGATTATTATTATTACTATATAAGCAACAACGCTTAGTTTGAAAAGTAGGATGCTATAAGCCCAAGGGTCCTACAGGGAAAAATAGTCTAGTGAGGAAAGGAAACAAGGAGACAGACTGAATGGTTTGCCTAAGTGTACACTCAAGCAAGAGAACTCTATAATTTTATTTTTA
>NC_090754.1:50178249-50188249 GCF_036898095.1 Palaemon carinicauda
ATATATTTTGTAATTAACGTTCCAGGTAAATCTATTAGTTCTCCTTTTTATCTATAGACAATAGTTTATAGAGCTTTGTATTAAAATTTCTTTTTTCACTGTCCGGGGCTTTGAAAGTATATTGAGCTACCATGTTATCCATCCTTGCATTTTTATCAAAATAAATTAATTTAAATCTATAATATAATTAATTAAAACCCAAGAAACTATAGTCCATTTCTTTTAGCGATGCATATTTGCACCGACTCGCAGCGGTGCCCTTTTAGCTCGGAAAAGTTTCCGGATCGCTGATTGGTTGGACGAGATAATTCCAACCAATCAGCGATCACAAAACTTTTCCGAGCTAAAAGGGCACCGCTGCAAGTCGGTGCAAATATGCATCGCTAAAAGAAATGGACTATAGATCAGAGCCGCTAAACTCTACTATTTAAACTCAAACCATCGTGAACGGAAAATAGTTAAATCCTTAAAAATGTAAATATTAATTTAAACAGAAAACATAATCAAATATCTTTATATTCCAGCCAGCTAAACTCGACAATTTAAAACCCAAACCTTCGTGAACGGAAACTAGTTAAATTCTTAAAAATTTAAATATTAATTTAAATAGAAAACATAATTATCAAATATCTTTATATTCCAGCTAGCTAAACTCGACAATTTAAACCCAAACCTTGAACGGAAGGGAGTTAAATCCATAGAGTTAAATATTAATTTAGAACAGAAAACATAATCACCAAATACCTTTACATTCCAGATATTTAAAAGGACAGTACGTCTCCGCCCACGGTGACGTCATCAGTCACGTGAACATCAGCATGGTACACGTAACAGACGGAGGCACCTACACTTGCACGGCGGAAAATAGCGCGGGGAAAATATCTCATTCTGCCAGGTTGAACATTTACGGCGCCCCTCACGTCAGGCCCATGGGGCAGGTGTCCGCCGTGGCTGGGGAGACGTTCGCTGTGACGTGCCCTGCTTCAGGATACCCTCTGGAAAAGATTGTCTGGAAGAAAGGTAAGACTAACTCTCTCTCTCTCTCTCCTCTCTCTCTCTCTCTCTCTCTCTCCCCCCCTATACAATACTAGTGTACGTGTCACACACACATACACACACACACACATTCAACCCCTCCTACCCCTTCCATCTTTCCTTACTACTAATGTGGTTTCAGAGTGTACCTCTCGGTGTACCCTCCCTCTAACCTGGGTGTGACTACTCCCTCACCCCCTACCCAATGGATGAGGAGAGACCGAGTAGTTATACGTCTGACAATGCCGTTGAGTGTGACCTGAAAGAAATGTGTACATGTTTATATATATATATAATATATATATATATGTGTGTGTGTGTGTGTGTGTCAGGCTATATATGTATATATATATATATATATATATAGCCAGACACTTGCTCTTCATTATATAGGGTTGGTGTGTATTGATAACATTTCACCAACATCATGATGAATTCCAGGTAAAATTTTATTGTTATATTCCCGACCTATACTGTGGAAGCAGCGTTTACTATTATCGAGAATATCTTTAAATGACCGTAGACTTTAAAGGTAATATCTGAGGTAAAATTTTATTTTCAACTTATGACTTCAGTACAGTATAGTGTGGAATCGAAAATATCTTTAAATGACCGTAGACTTTAAAGGTAATATCCGAGGTTAGAAAAGAAAAATGACTTCCTGACTCCAGTACAGTATATTGTGGAATCGAAAATATCTTGAAATGACCGTAGACTTTAAAGGTAATATCTAAGGTTAAACAAAAAAAAATTAACTTCCTGACGCCAGTACAGTATATTATAGAGTCGAAAATCTCTTTAAATGACCGTAGACTTTAAAGGTAATATCTGAGGTTAAAAAAAAATTAACTTCCTGACTTCAGTACAGTATATTGTGGAATTGAAAATATCTTTAAATGACCGTAGACTTTAAGGATAATATCTGAGGTAAAATTTTATTTGGAACTTCCTGACTTCAGCACAGTATATTGTGGAATCGAAAATATCTTTAAATGACCGTAGACTTCAAAGGTAATATATGGCTATTTCTTTCAAGTTCATTCAGAATTCAACGCAGAGTAGCTGTTAACTCAAACCATCTCCATCTTCCAGACACTATACGTCTTCCCACTAGCCACCGGCAGAGGGTGTACCCAAATGGCACCCTGGTGGTGGAGCAAGTAACCAGAGGCACTGACGATGGACAGTATTCCTGTACAGCATTTTCTCGTCAGGGACGCTCTGATACCCAGACCCTCAACGTCAGAGTCATGGGTGAGTCGAGTGTAACCTTTTGTTTGTTAAGGGGGGATATGATTTTTTATATAATATTTAGTCTAGAGGTATTTTTTTCAATTGAATATGTGGCGTCTTTTATTGTTATTTTAACTGAGTAAGAAGTATTTTTATCTTTTCCACTATATTTCTTACCTCTATCATATTGACATAAATATGAATAGGAAAAAAAGCATGAATAATTAATAAGAATTGAAACTTCACAATTTCAATTAAAAAAAACAGGAAGCATTTCTATACGAGTTTAATTACATAGAAACTGAAAAAGGCAGTTTTTTTTCCATCGTTGTTTCTTGGTTAATATCTTTATTATTTACCCTTCATTATATTTTTTTGTTTTTTTAAACCCTTTATCAAATTTTTTCCCCTTCCGTGTTTGTTTATTGTAGTATTTTAATAACTAACTGAAATGTTTTTAAGATAACATTTTTTCTTAAGCCTTTTATGACACAGTTTATGAGAACTGCAAAGAAAGTTGTTGGAATTTTGTATTTCATTTTTGCCAAACATTTCATGTTAATATAATTAAAGTCAGATAGAAATATATGATTTTATTTTTATATTTTTATATTCTATATTACCAGAGTTCATGTTACAAAATTAAGATAAAGATATTTTATTTTATTTTTATATTTTATATAACCAAACAATTAATGTTATTAAAGTCAGATTAGAAATATATGATTTTATTTTTATATTTTATATAACGACAGAGTTTATGACATATAAAGTTAGGTAAAAAATATATGATTTTATTTTTATATTTTGTATAACGACACAGTTCATGATATATAAAGTCAGATAAAAACTATATGATTTTATTTTTATATTTTGTATAACGACACAGTTCATGATATATAAAGTCAGATAAAAACTATATGATTTTATTTTTATATTTTGTATAACGACACAGTTCATGATATATAAAGTCAGATAAAAACTATATGATATTATTTTTATGTAACCAAACAGTTCATTTATATAAAGTCAGATAGAAATATATGATTTTATTTTTATGTTTTATTTAACCCAAACCGTTCATGTTATATAAAGTCAGTTAAAAATATATGATTTTATTTTTATATTTTATATTTTTTTTGATACCCAAATATTTTATGTTTTATAAAGTAAGATAGAAATAAAGGAATTTATCTAATGAATTATTTAATAGGATTAATTACAACTTCATCATATTTTAATTAAATACGTTTGTAAGAATTTTAGATACATATATTTGGAATAGTTTGAACCTGTAAGAATAGAACTTTCTTTTTGCGTCTTTTTTAATGTTTACTTTGGCGTATATTTAATGTTTATTTTTAAAATATAAGCGAAATTTCTTTTTCAGGGCAATAGATGAATTTGGGCTATTATTTCTTCTGATTATGTGAATTTGTTAACTTGAATTAGCTTAATTATTAGTTCTTTTTGTCTATATAATTACATTTATCCAAATCAAACCATTGTTCTCTGTTCTCGGGTAGTGCCATAGCCTCTATAACCATGGTCTTTCACTGTTTGTGGGTAGAGTTCCCTTCCTCTTGTTTTTTTTTTCTTGTTTTTTTTATAAATTATATTTATTTCAATTTTACTGTTCTTAAAATATTTTATTTCAATTATTAATTACTTCTCTTATAGTTTCCTTATTTTCTTTCCTCACTGGGCTATTGTCCCTGTTGGAGCCATCGGGCTTATAGCATCCTGCTTTTCCAGCTAGGGTTGTAGCTTAGTAAGTAATAATAATAATAATAATAATAATAATAATAATAATAATAATAATAATAATAAGTATTATTATTATTATTATTAGTATTATTATTATTATTATTATTATTATTATTATTATTTATTATTATTATTATTATTATTATTAATTGTGGTAAATTGATGACTTCACAGTAATATATAATTGATAATTTCCGGTTGTATATTTTTAAAGCTAATTAACCTTTATTATAGTTGCAGTATTCAATAATTTTCTATAATACGTACTGCCATTTTAATTGTTTTTATTCCAAGGCCCCGTTAAATGCATGCTAGAATTTAAATAATATTTTTCTTTTATTCCAAGGCTTCGTTAAGACATAGTGTTAACATCTACTTGACTTGAACTTTTTTTTTTTTTTTTTTTTTTTTTGGTGGCTTTGATTTATTTCATTGCAGTCTAAACTTTTCCTGATTTATATCATTATATCTGATTTTTCCCCCTTTTAAAAGATTTTTAGCAAGTTTACCTTTTGCTTTCCTTGAGGGGAAAGATTTTAGACATTACAATTTTCCTTGTAGATAATAGTATGATTTATTCTCAAAAGTTATCCTTGATTTTTTTTTTTTTGATAACCTTTCTAACTTTAATTACCAATTTTTAAGATTTAAAGTTACTCTTAATTTGTTTAACCTTTTTCCAGCTTCTTTTTTTATATTTTTTTTAACTTTAATTATCCATTATCAAGATTTTTTTTTTACTTTCCCAATTTAGAAGAGAAAGGTTCAACATGGTCTTCAAATAAGTCAAAAACTATTACCATTATAGATGAATTATTATTAATATTATTATTAAAGTAAACACATCATTATGGATTCCAGGTTAAGTTTTATATGTAATCTTTATTTTTTTCATTTAGTTTGAACATAATTTAAACGAAAGGTTATTTCAATATAGATAAATAGTCTGTATTTTCCACAGGACTATATCTAACTATCTGTTCTATTTACCCTTATCTCCTTCTATGTCTTAATGATTGAAATTTTTAGTCAATAGTTAGCCTTTAATTTTTTTTTCTAGAAATAATATAAATGTCTAACTTAAAACCTTCTAAACCCATTTTTATTGTCAGGAATATTTTCCTCATATTTAACTAAGTAATTCAATTACACAATCTAAATCATGCTTTAGAAACTGCTTATTTATCCGCCACAGCTTGTAGGTTGTTTTAAGCATTTTCAGACTAAATAGTTTCCTGAATATATTTCACAATGCCTCTAAATTGCTTCCTCTCTGCAATTGATTTATTCGGCTTTATTATCTTATTATTTAAATTTACAAAAAAAAAAAAAAGTTTCTCGTGGTTTTATTATTAACATGCTAACTCAAAACTATGTAAATATTTAACTTTTTCGAAATATAAAAATTCAAGCAAGTATTTCCTTATTATATAAACATTTCTTTAATTCATTGTTATTTAACTTTCGAAATGTAAAAATTCAAGCAAGTATTTCTTTATTATATAAACATTTCTTTAATTCATTGTTATTTAACTTTCGAAATGTAAAAATTCAATCAAGTATTTCTTTATTATATAAACAATTTCTTTAATTCATTGTTTTAGTAAAATCGTAGTCATCCAAAAACATTTGGATTAAGTAGAACTTGTTATATCAAAAAGAACAATTTTGTTATTTAAAAATGAACAATTGAGATAAACATCCCAGTATGTAATTCATTTTCTCATCTAAATATTTTTACTTTTTTGCGGCTTCTGCACCAAATATTAAATAACCTTCAAATTATTTTTCCATCGTTCATTTGACTTAATTGCTTTTGCAGCCATAAATTCACCGTGCTTAATTCGCATACCTTAACACTTTTTCTCTTAGGATCAACATGATTAATATGTGGCGAGTTTTATTCATAATGGTATTAATAAATTCACTAATATTTCAGATAATAACAAACTCTTATTGAGTTTTATATTTTGTACTAATCATATTTTATTACAGGCCTCTTGAAATTGTATGTTTCGTTATAAAAAGCGTATTTAATATCACGACATTGCTTATGCCTTCTAATTTTAGTTTTAAATCGTACTTTATATAAAAAAAAACTAATTTTTACAAAGATGTAAGGAATATTAATTTCCGTTTTTTTTTTTTTTTTTTTTTTTTTTTTTTTTTTTTTTTTTTTTTCAATCTCCTTGGCTTTTGAGGTGGGTTTATGTGTGGTGGCTATATATATTATTACAGTGCCTCCAGTCCTCCAACCCTTCCACTTCCAAGAGAGGTTACAGGAAGGCGACCGTGCCGGCATTTCATGTATCGTGAGCAAGGGTGACCCCCCCATCAAATTAACATGGGCCAAAGATGGGCAGAGCATCGACGGCCTAGAGGGCATCTCCATTTCGAGTCCTACCCACTTCTCGAGTACTCTGATGATCAGCAGATTGACAGCCCAACATAGTGGCGAGTACACTTGCAGGGCCTCCAACGAATGGTCAGAGGTGTCCCACTCGGCCTCACTCGCTGTGAATGGTAGGCTCCACACGCCTTCACCGGGAAAAAAAAAACAAAACACTCCAAAAAGCATGGGTGTGGTCCTCACCAAACCAAAAATATATATATATGAACGATTCTTCCTCTCCACTTTTGTTATTCTTATCATTTCCAGAATTTTCACGTGTCGGTTTCGAGCGCTTACACGTGGTTTAACCTGACTTACCGCGACTGTAACTTTTCTTGTGTTTTAGTCCTGGCTCTTTATTCCATACTCTTACACTTACATCTCTCTCTCTTTCTCTCTCTATTTCTCTCCGTATTTGGCTTTTAATCCTTATGAACCTCGCTTATTTTGACTAGTACTAATGCTACAGAGTAGATTATGTATGACAGAGTTCGTACCGAATGCAGACCAAGCCACATTTGGAGCTGGTACAAGTCCGTGTTATAATCCTAGTAGCACTGGTATTAGTTTTACAATTTTTTTTGGCTTTTCTGTGCTGGCATCAATCAGTAGGACCCGTTCCCATACTTCCCACGGGTCGTAATACTATATATATATAGCCTGCTGTGTTGCAGCGGGCTCACCATACAAAGAAAAAGAAACCAATAATGTATAAACTGACTCTTTTTTCGCTTTGCTTCTCGTGAGTGTGAGTGTGTGTGTGTGTTTACAGTTCCGCCCCGGCTAGCCAACATGGCCTTCCCAGTGGGGACTCGCGCGGGGATGAGAGCGCAGGCCACCTGTCTTATGCAGGAGGGTGACCAGCCCCTGACCTTCGCCTGGAACAAGGATGGACGGCCTCTGGACGGGATCCGAGACGTCCGCACCTCGCAGCTCGATGACTACACGTCCATTCTGGTCATTGAACGGGCGGCGGCTGATCACTCCGGCAACTATACGTGCGCAGCTACGAACCCCGCCCGTACCTCCACCGTCGAAGCCCAGCTGACCGTCAGCGGTAGGCCGCCCACGCCAGTAGGGGTGAACTGCAAAATAAAAGAGAATTTTAGGATTTGGGGGCTTTCATTATGAGGGGACATTGCGCTTTTGCTCATAGCCTTTTCAATAGGGTGTGTTAGACATTAGGGAAAGCCAATGAGACGTTAGGAGGTAAGTCCAGCCCAGGGCAAGACGACGGAAATATGACATTGCTTCGACTAAAACAGACACTTTCTTCTCCACATGAATGAGATGGGTTGAGATAAGCTTGCAAAGGCATTATTCCCAACAGTAAATTTCTTAAATTTAATGTTTTTTTTTTATTTATTTATTTTTTTTTCAAAAAATAAAAGATATTTATCTACCCCTCTTAAGATATTAACTCAATAAAAACTGGCTTATCCCAATCCATGATGTACAGAAATCGAGTGCACGTCTTTGTTAACTGACACAAAACACACAGACAATGAGGACATTCCATGCTTACTGGCAAGCAGAATCAGAAATTTCGAATCACAGGCTTTTTCAGAAAGTTTATTTTCCAGTGAAATATAGATTTCAACATTTAAAAGCAGAGCGACTCCCATTTTTAATTACCAAGGCTGTGTGCCCTGAAGCCATTTTGAAACGAGATTATGTTGTTCATTTGTGAAATCAAACTCAACTCTTTAGTAATAATTCTGGCTTTTACTAGTTATCTTCAGTCTAATTCTGAAATGTTACTAGTTATCTTAATCTAATTCTGACATTATTAGTTATCGTTTATCAAATTATGAAATGTTGCTAGTTATTTTAATCTAATTCTGACATTACTAGATATCTTCAATCTAATTCTGACATTTTAATAGTTATCTTCAATCTAATTCTGACATTTTACTAGTTATCTTCAATATAATTTGACATTTTAGTAGTTATCTTCAATATAATTCTGAAATGTTACGAGTTATCTTAATGTAAGTGTGACATTTTACTAGTTATCGTCAATCTAATTCTGCCATTTTACTAGTTATCTTCAATCTAATTCTGACATTTTACTAGTTATCATCAATCTAATTCTGCCATTTTACTAGTTATCTTCAATCTAATTCTGACATTTTACCTGCACATAAATCTAGTTACTTCCAATCTAGTTCAAAACAGAAACTAACTTCTGAACTGTATCGAATAAAAAATAAAATAGCCACGATTCTAAATTTCTTGACGTCTGCTTCAAATAATTGTATTCACTTCGGCAAACAGCATATTATAAGCATTTTAGAGCAGTGTTATTTTGGTGTCTCGCCGCTACCCACTGTGACTGGTGAGGACTGGTTGTGACTGGTGGTGACTGATGGAGACTCTTTGACTGACTGCGTGTATCCTGTGTGGGGAGTCCTTCTCTTCTCTGATTCTTTCTCTTTAGACACAGAAATTTGATCATCCATAGATATCACTCGTGTATCCCCAAACTCATGTTATTGGAACTTTATAATTATGTATATATGTGGATATATATACATAATGGATGTATACATATGTATATATATATGTATATATATATATATATATATATATATATATATATATATATATATATGTATATTCATACATGTATGTATATATATATATATATATATATATATATATATATATATATATGTATGTATGTATATGTGTATATATATATGTATATATATATATATATATATATATATATATATATATATATATATATATACATACATATATTCATACAGTCTTGGCATTGATTAGATGTGCTTTGAATGTCTCACTATATTAATTCTAGAATGGAATTAGTATTAGATGCAAAGATTATATATCTATATTTTTTATATAATAACATTTGTGGCTTCGTTATGCTCCTTGCCGTTAGTATATTGACTGAGAACAGCAGCTTTCATTCTATAATGTTTTGGTTTTATTTCCCAAGAACTTCCCATCTTCGAACCAGTTCTTTGAAACGGCAGTGCTTCTTTTTATAATATTTTTAATTAAGGTTGCAACAGATGCATTGGCATCTGTCATATGCTTTTATAATAGGTGCCTGCTAATATTTCATATGCATTTTCATTACTTCAATATACTTTTTTTTTGCTGGCAAAAATATAATTTTATTTAGCTTACAGATTTCCACTTAAGATATGATTTACTTGTTTGAAATATGTGGACATACAGATTTGTTCATCTCATAAGAACTGAACGTTCGAGTGCCCTCATTAATGAATACCCCTGTGCCCCTTCTTCAGTGCCGCCCACTTGGGTAGTTGAACCTTCAAGTGCCAACGTTCCCTTGGGTGGTCACGTGGCACTGCACTGCTTGGCCAAAGGATTTCCAAACCCGACTGTTGTGTGGAGGAAGGAAACAGGTAGGATTTTAGTCTTTTTTCATAATGTTCCTACAAAAGCTCAAACTTTAAGCTTATGTTTTTATGTTGAGCAGGTTAACATAAGTCTCTGTATATAGTTTATTTATGGAAGATGTATTTTAATATCGTTACTGTTCTTAAAATATGTTATTTTAATTGTTTATTATTT
>NC_090754.1:50193249-50215749 GCF_036898095.1 Palaemon carinicauda
ACAAAACAGAGAGAGAGAGAGAGACTCCTTGTGGAAGTATGAAAAGTATCTTCAAGGATGTTTTTGTGAACAAGAAGTGGAAATAAAATCAGAATTAAAAAAATAACCAAACAGAGAGAGAGAGAGAGAGAGGGGGGGGGGGCATATCGACACAGGCACCGACTCCATAAGTGTTTTGACAAAGAAGTGGCAATAACGTGTTATGGTCTGACCTGGAAACTTTTCGCTATTGATTTTACGAACATCATCATAATCGTGCCGCAGTTGTGTGATATACGCGTTTATTGCCCATGGGGAATATTTGTGCAGTGCTAGGAGGAGGTCCTCTTTTCTCTTATTCCTCCTCCTCCTCCTCCTCCTCCTCCTCCTCCTCCTCCTCCTCCTCCTCCTCGCCTTCTTTTTCTTCTTCAAGAAACAGGGTCTAGGGATACCCTTTGCAATCGTGTCTCTCCTCGTCTTCTTCGTCTTCTTCTTCTTCTTCTTCTTCTTCCAGAAACAAGAGTCTCTGGATACCCTTTGCAATAGTGTCTCTCCTCCTCTTCTTCTTCTTCTTCCAGAAACAGGGTCTAGGAATACCCTTTGCAATCGTGTCTCTCCTCTTCTTTTTTTTTTCTTCTTCTTCTTTTTCCAGAAACAGGGTCTAGGGATACCCTTTGCAATCGTGTCTCTCTTCGTCTTTTTCTTCTTCTTCTTCTTCTTCTTCTTCTTCTTCTTCTTCCAGAAACAGGGTCTAGGGATACCCTTTGCAATCGTGTCTCTCCTCGTCTTCTTCTTCTTCTTCTTCCAGAAACAGGGTCTAGGGATACCCTTTGCAATCAGGTCTCTCTTCTTCTTCTTCTTCTTCCAGAAACAGGGTCAAGTGATACCCTTTGCAATTGTGTCTCTCCTCTTCTTCTTCTTCTTCTTCTTCCAGAAACAGGGTCTAGGGATACCCTTTGCAATCGTCTCTCTCCTCGTCTTCTTCTTCTTCTTCTTCTTCTTCCAGAAACAGGGTCTAGGGATACCCTTTGCAATCGTCTCTCTCCTCGTCTTCTTCTTCTTCTTCTTCTTCCAGAAACAGGGTCTAGGGATACCCTTTGCAATCGTCTCTCTCCTCGTCTTCTTCTTCTTCTTCTTCTTCCAGAAACAGGGTCTAGGGATACCCTTTGCAATCGGGTCTCTCCTCTTCTTCTTCTTCTTCTTCTTCTTCTTCTTCCAGAAACAGGGTCTAGGGATACCCTTTGCAATCGGGTCTCTCCTCTTCTTCTTCTTCTTCTTCTTCCAGAAACAGGGTCTAGGGATACCCTTTGCAATCGGGTCTCTCTTCTTCTTCTCTTCTTCTTCTTCTTCTTCCAGAAACAGGGTCAAGTGATACCCTTTGCAATCGGGTCTCTCTTCTTCTTCTTCTTCTTCCAGAAACAGGGTCTAGGGATACCCTTTGCAATCGTGTCTCTCCTCTTCTTCTTCTTCTTCTTCTTCCAGAAACAGGGTCTAGGGATACCCTTTGCAATCAGGTCTCTCTTCTTCTTCTTCTTCTTCCAGAAACAGGGTCAAGTGATACCCTTTGCAATTGTGTCTCTCCTCTTCTTCTTCTTCTTCTTCTTCCAGAAACAGGGTCTAGGGATACCCTTTGCAATTGTGTCTCTCCTCTTCTTCTTCTTCTTCTTCTTCCAGAAACAGGGTCTAGGGATACCCTTTGCAATCGGGTCTCTCTTCTTCTTCTTCTTCTTCTTCCAGAAACAGGGTCAAGTGATACCCTTTGCAATTGTGTCTCTCCTCTTCTTCTTCTTCTTCTTCTTCCAGAAACAGGGTCTAGGGATACCCTTTGCAATCGGGTCTCTCTTCTTCTTCTTCTTCTTCCAGAAACAGGGTCAAGTGATACCCTTTGCAATTGTGTCTCTCCTCTTCTTCTTCTTCTTCTTCTTCCAGAAACAGGGTCTAGGGATACCCTTTGCAATTGTGTCTCTCCTCTTCTTCTTCTTCTTCTTCTTCCAGAAACAGGGTCTAGGGATACCCTTTGCAATCGGGTCTCTCTTCTTCTTCTTCTTCTTCCAGAAACAGGGTCTAGGGATACCCTTTGCAATTGTGTCTCTCCTCTTCTTCTTCTTCTTCTTCTTCCAGAAACAGGGTCTAGGGATACCCTTTGCAATCGGGTCTCTCTTCTTCTTCTTCTTCTTCCAGAAACAGGGTCTAGGGATACCCTTTGCAATCGTGTCTCTCCTCTTCTTCTTCTTCTTCCAAAAACAGGGTCTAGGGATACCCTTTGCAATCGGGTCTCTCTTCTTCTTCTTCTTCTTCCAGAAACAGGGTCTAGGGATACCCTTTGCAATCGTGTCTCTCCTCTTCTTCTTCTTCCAGAAACAGGGTCTAGGGATACCCTTTGCAATCGTGTCTCTTCTTCTTTTTCTCCTTCTTCTTTTTCTTCTTCTTCCAGAAATAGGATCTAGGGACACCCTTTGCAATCGGGTCTCTCTTCTTCTTCTTCTTCTTCTTCTTCTTCCAGAAACAGGGTCTAGGTATACCCTTTGCAATCGTGTCTCTCCTCTTCTTTTTCTTCCAGAAACAGGGTCTAGGGATACCCTTTGCAATCGGGTCTCTCCTCTTCTTCTTCTTCTTCTTCTTCTTCTTCTTCTTCCAGAAACAGGGTATAGTGATACCCTTTGCAATCGTGTCTCTCCTCTTCTTCTTCTTCTTCTTCTTCTTCTTCCAGAAACAGGGTCTAGGGATACCCTTTGCAATCGGGTCTCTCTTCTTCTTCTTCTTCTTCTTCTTCTTCTTCTTCCAGAAACAGGGTCAAGTGATACCCTTTGCAATTGTGTCTCTCCTCTTCTTCTTCTTCTTCTTCTTCCAGAAACAGGGTCTAGGGATACCCTTTGCAATCGGGTCTCTCTTCTTCTTCTTCTTCCAGAAACAGGGTCTAGGGATACCCTTTGCAATCGTGTCTCTCCTCTTCTTCTTCTTCTTCTTCCAGAAACAGGGTCTAGGGATACCCTTTGCAATCGTGTCTCTCCTCTTCTTCTTCTTCTTCCAAAAACAGGGTCTAGGGATACCCTTTGCAATCGGGTCTCTCCTCTTCTTCTTCTTCTTCTTCTTCTTCTTCCAGAAACAGGGTCTAGGGATACCCTTTGCAATCGGGTCTCTCTTCTTCTTCTTCTTCTTCTTCTTCCAGAAACAGGGTCTAGGGATACCCTTTGCAATCGGGTCTCTCCTCTTCTTCTTCTTCTTCTTCTTTTTCTTCCAGAAACAGGGTCTAGTGATACCCTTTGCAATCGTGTCTCTCCTCTTCTTCTTCTTCTTCTTCTTCTTCTTCTTCTTCTTCCAGAAACAGGGTCTAGGGATACCCTTTGCAATCGGGTCTCTCTTCTTCTTCTTCTTCTTCTTCTTCTTCTTCTTCCAGAAACAGGGTCAAGTGATACCCTTTGCAATTGTGTCTCTCCTCTTCTTCTTCTTCTTCTTCTTCCAGAAACAGGGTCTAGGGATACCCTTTGCAATCGGGTCTCTCTTCTTCTTCTTTTTCTTCCAGAAACAGGGTCTAGGGATACCCTTTGCAATCGTGTCTCTCCTCTTCTTCTTCTTCCAGAAACAGGGTCTAGGGATACCCTTTGCAATCGTGTCTCTTCTTCTTCTCCTTCTTTTTCTTCTTCTTCCAGAAATAGGATCTAGGGACACCCTTTGCAATCGGGTCTCTCTTCTTCTTCTTCTTCTTCTTCTTCTTCCAGAAACAGGGTCTAGGTATACCCTTTGCAATCGTGTCTCTCCTCTTCTTCTTCTTCCAGAAACAGGGTCTAGGGATACCCTTTGCAATCGGGTCTCTCTTCTTCTTCTTCTTCTTCTTCTTCCAGAAACAGGGTCAAGTGATACCCTTTGCAATTGTGTCTCTCCTCTTCTTCTTCTTCTTCTTCCAGAAACAGGGTCTAGGGATACCCTTTGCAATCGGGTCTCTCTTCTTCTTCTTCTTCTTCCAGAAACAGGGTCTAGGGATACCCTTTGCAATCGTGTCTCTCCTCTTCTTCTTCTTCTTCTTCCAGAAACAGGGTCTAGGGATACCCTTTGCAATCGGGTCTCTCTTCTTCTTCTTCTTCTTCCAGAAACAGGGTCTAGGGATACCCTTTGCAATCGTGTCTCTCCTCTTCTTCTTCTTCTTCTTCCAAAAACAGGGTCTAGGGATACCCTTTGCAATCGGGTCTCTCCTCTTCTTCTTCTTCTTCTTCTTCCAGAAACAGGGTCTAGGGATACCCTTTGCAATCGGGTCTCTCTTCTTCTTCTTCTTCTTCTTCTTCCAGAAACAGGGTCTAGGGATACCCTTTGCAATCGGGTCTCTCCTCTTCTTCTTCTTCTTCTTCTTCTTCTTCCAGAAACAGGGTCTAGTGATACCCTTTGCAATCGTGTCTCTCCTCTTCTTCTTCTTCTTCTTCTTTTTCTTCTTCCAGAAACAGGGTCTAGGGATACCCTTTGCAATCGGGTTTCTCTTCTTCTTCTTCTTCTTCTTCCAGAAACAGGGTCAAGTGATACCCTTTGCAATTGTGTCTCTCCTCTTCTTCTTCTTCTTCTTCTTCCAGAAACAGGGTCTAGGGATACCCTTTGCAATCGGGTCTCTCCTCTTCTTCTTCTTCCAGAAACAGGGTCTAGGGATACCCTTTGCAATCGTGTCTCTCCTCTTCTTCTTCTTCTTCCAAAAACAGGGTCTAGGGATACCCTTTGCAATCGGGTCTCTCTTCTTCTTCTTCTTCCAGAAACAGGGTCTAGGGATACCCTTTGCAATCGTGTCTCTCCTCTTCTTCTTCTTCCAGAAACAGGGTCTAGGGATACCCTTTGCAATCGTGTCTCTCCTCTTCTTCTTCTTCTTCTTCTTCTTCCAGAAACAGGGTCTAGGGATACCCTTTGCAATCGTGTCTCTCCTCTTCTTCTTCTTCCAGAAACAGGGTCTAGGGATACCCTTTGCAATCGTGTCTCCTCTTCTTCTTCTTCTTCTTCTTCTTCCAGAAACAGGGTCTAGGGATACCCTTTGCAATCGTGTCTCTCCTCTTCTTCTTCTTCCAGAAACAGGGTCTAGGGATACCCTTTGCAGTCGTGTCTCTCCTCTTCTTCTTCTTCTTCTTCTTCCAGAAACAGGGTCTAGGGATACCCTTTGCAAACGTGTCTCTCCTCTTCTTCTTCTTCTTCCAAAAACAGGGTCTAGGGATACCCTTTGCAATCGGGTCTCTCCTCCTCTTCTTCTTCTTCTTCTTCTTCTTCTTCTTCTTCCAGAAACAGAGTCTAAGCATACCCTTTGCAATCGTGTCTCTCCTCTTCTTCTTCTTCTTCCAAAAACAGGGTCTAGGGATACCCTTTGCAATCGGGTCTCTCCTCTTCTTCTTCTTCTTCCAAAAACAGGGTCTAGGGATACCCTTTGCAATCGTGTCTCTCCTCTTCTTCTTCTTCTTCCAAAAACAGGGTCTAGGGATACCCTTTGCAATCGTTTCTCTCCTCTTCTTCTTCTTCCAGAAACAGGATCTAGGGATACCCTTTGCAATCGTGTCTCTCCTCTTCTTCTTCTTCTTCTTCTTCTTCTTCTTCTTCTTCTTCCAAAAACAGGGTCTAGGGATACCCTTTGCAATCGTGTCTCTCCTCTTCTTCTTCTTCTTCTTCTTCTTCTTCTTCTTCTTCTTCCAAAAACAGGATCTAGGGATACCCTTTGCAATCGTGTCTCTCCTCTTCTTCTTCTTCTTCTTCTTCTTCTTCTTCCAAAAACAGGGTCTAGGGATACCCTTTGCAATCGTGTCTCTCCTCTTCTTCTTCTTCCAGAAACAGGATCTAGGGATACCCTTTGCAATCGTGTCTCTCCTCTTCTTCTTCTTCTTCTTCTTCTTCTTCCAGAAACAGGGTCTAGGGATACCCTTTGCAATCGTGTCTCTCCTCTTCTTCTTCTTCCAGAAACAGGATCTAGGGATACCCTTTGCAATCGTGTCTCTCCTCTTCTTCTTCTTCTTCTTCTTCTTTTTCCAGAAACAGGGTCTAGGGATACCCTTTGCAATCGTGTCTCTCTTCGTCTTTTTCTTCTTCTTCTTCTTCTTCTTCTTCTTCTTCTTCTTCCAGAAACAGGGTCTAGGGATACCCTTTGCAATCGTGTCTCTCCTCGTCTTCTTCTTCTTCTTCTTCCAGAAACAGGGTCTAGGGATACCCTTTGCAATCAGGTCTCTCTTCTTCTTCTTCTTCTTCCAGAAACAGGGTCAAGTGATACCCTTTGCAATTGTGTCTCTCCTCTTCTTCTTCTTCTTCTTCTTCCAGAAACAGGGTCTAGGGATACCCTTTGCAATCGTCTCTCTCCTCGTCTTCTTCTTCTTCTTCTTCTTCTTCCAGAAACAGGGTCTAGGGATACCCTTTGCAATCGTCTCTCTCCTCGTCTTCTTCTTCTTCTTCTTCTTCCAGAAACAGGGTCTAGGGATACCCTTTGCAATCGTCTCTCTCCTCGTCTTCTTCTTCTTCTTCTTCTTCCAGAAACAGGGTCTAGGGATACCCTTTGCAATCGGGTCTCTCCTCTTCTTCTTCTTCTTCTTCTTCTTCTTCTTCCAGAAACAGGGTCTAGGGATACCCTTTGCAATCGGGTCTCTCCTCTTCTTCTTCTTCTTCTTCTTCTTCCAGAAACAGGGTCTAGGGATACCCTTTGCAATCGGGTCTCTCTTCTTCTTCTCTTCTTCTTCTTCTTCTTCCAGAAACAGGGTCAAGTGATACCCTTTGCAATCGGGTCTCTCTTCTTCTTCTTCTTCTTCCAGAAACAGGGTCTAGGGATACCCTTTGCAATCGTGTCTCTCCTCTTCTTCTTCTTCTTCTTCTTCCAGAAACAGGGTCTAGGGATACCCTTTGCAATCAGGTCTCTCTTCTTCTTCTTCTTCTTCCAGAAACAGGGTCAAGTGATACCCTTTGCAATTGTGTCTCTCCTCTTCTTCTTCTTCTTCTTCTTCCAGAAACAGGGTCTAGGGATACCCTTTGCAATTGTGTCTCTCCTCTTCTTCTTCTTCTTCTTCTTCCAGAAACAGGGTCTAGGGATACCCTTTGCAATCGGGTCTCTCTTCTTCTTCTTCTTCTTCTTCCAGAAACAGGGTCAAGTGATACCCTTTGCAATTGTGTCTCTCCTCTTCTTCTTCTTCTTCTTCTTCCAGAAACAGGGTCTAGGGATACCCTTTGCAATCGGGTCTCTCTTCTTCTTCTTCTTCTTCCAGAAACAGGGTCAAGTGATACCCTTTGCAATTATGTCTCTCCTCTTCTTCTTCTTCTTCTTCTTCCAGAAACAGGGTCTAGGGATACCCTTTGCAATTGTGTCTCTCCTCTTCTTCTTCTTCTTCTTCTTCCAGAAACAGGGTCTAGGGATACCCTTTGCAATCGGGTCTCTCTTCTTCTTCTTCTTCTTCCAGAAACAGGGTCTAGGGATACCCTTTGCAATTGTGTCTCTCCTCTTCTTCTTCTTCTTCTTCTTCCAGAAACAGGGTCTAGGGATACCCTTTGCAATTGGGTCTCTCTTCTTCTTCTTCTTCTTCCAGAAACAGGGTCTAGGGATACCCTTTGCAATCGTGTCTCTCCTCTTCTTCTTCTTCTTCCAAAAACAGGGTCTAGGGATACCCTTTGCAATCGGGTCTCTCTTCTTCTTCTTCTTCTTCCAGAAACAGGGTCTAGGGATACCCTTTGCAATCGTGTCTCTCCTCTTCTTCTTCTTCCAGAAACAGGGTCTAGGGATACCCTTTGCAATCGTGTCTCTTCTTCTTTTTCTCCTTCTTCTTTTTCTTCTTCTTCCAGAAATAGGATCTAGGGACACCCTTTGCAATCGGGTCTCTCTTCTTCTTCTTCTTCTTCTTCTTCTTCCAGAAACAGGGTCTAGGTATACCCTTTGCAATCGTGTCTCTCCTCTTCTTTTTCTTCCAGAAACAGGGTCTAGGGATACCCTTTGCAATCGGGTCTCTCCTCTTCTTCTTCTTCTTCTTCTTCTTCTTCTTCTTCCAGAAACAGGGTATAGTGATACCCTTTGCAATCGTGTCTCTCCTCTTCTTCTTCTTCTTCTTCTTCTTCTTCCAGAAACAGGGTCTAGGGATACCCTTTGCAATCGGGTCTCTCTTCTTCTTCTTCTTCTTCTTCTTCTTCTTCTTCCAGAAACAGGGTCAAGTGATACCCTTTGCAATTGTGTCTCTCCTCTTCTTCTTCTTCTTCTTCTTCCAGAAACAGGGTCTAGGGATACCCTTTGCAATCGGGTCTCTCTTCTTCTTCTTCTTCCAGAAACAGGGTCTAGGGATACCCTTTGCAATCGTGTCTCTCCTCTTCTTCTTCTTCTTCTTCCAGAAACAGGGTCTAGGGATACCCTTTGCAATCGTGTCTCTCCTCTTCTTCTTCTTCTTCCAAAAACAGGGTCTAGGGATACCCTTTGCAATCGGGTCTCTCCTCTTCTTCTTCTTCTTCTTCTTCTTCTTCCAGAAACAGGGTCTAGGGATACCCTTTGCAATCGGGTCTCTCTTCTTCTTCTTCTTCTTCTTCTTCCAGAAACAGGGTCTAGGGATACCCTTTGCAATCGGGTCTCTCCTCTTCTTCTTCTTCTTCTTCTTTTTCTTCCAGAAACAGGGTCTAGTGATACCCTTTGCAATCGTGTCTCTCCTCTTCTTCTTCTTCTTCTTCTTCTTCTTCTTCTTCTTCCAGAAACAGGGTCTAGGGATACCCTTTGCAATCGGGTCTCTCTTCTTCTTCTTCTTCTTCTTCTTCTTCTTCCAGAAACAGGGTCAAGTGATACCCTTTGCAATTGTGTCTCTCCTCTTCTTCTTCTTCTTCTTCTTCCAGAAACAGGGTCTAGGGATACCCTTTGCAATCGGGTCTCTCTTCTTCTTCTTTTTCTTCCAGAAACAGGGTCTAGGGATACCCTTTGCAATCGTGTCTCTCCTCTTCTTCTTCTTCCAGAAACAGGGTCTAGGGATACCCTTTGCAATCGTGTCTCTTCTTCTTCTCCTTCTTTTTCTTCTTCTTCCAGAAATAGGATCTAGGGACACCCTTTGCAATCGGGTCTCTCTTCTTCTTCTTCTTCTTCTTCTTCTTCCAGAAACAGGGTCTAGGTATACCCTTTGCAATCGTGTCTCTCCTCTTCTTCTTCTTCCAGAAACAGGGTCTAGGGATACCCTTTGCAATCGGGTCTCTCTTCTTCTTCTTCTTCTTCTTCTTCCAGAAACAGGGTCAAGTGATACCCTTTGCAATTGTGTCTCTCCTCTTCTTCTTCTTCTTCTTCCAGAAACAGGGTCTAGGGATACCCTTTGCAATCGGGTCTCTCTTCTTCTTCTTCTTCTTCCAGAAACAGGGTCTAGGGATACCCTTTGCAATCGTGTCTCTCCTCTTCTTCTTCTTCTTCTTCCAGAAACAGGGTCTAGGGATACCCTTTGCAATCGGGTCTCTCTTCTTCTTCTTCTTCTTCCAGAAACAGGGTCTAGGGATACCCTTTGCAATCGTGTCTCTCCTCTTCTTCTTCTTCTTCTTCCAAAAACAGGGTCTAGGGATACCCTTTGCAATCGGGTCTCTCCTCTTCTTCTTCTTCTTCTTCTTCCAGAAACAGGGTCTAGGGATACCCTTTGCAATCGGGTCTCTCTTCTTCTTCTTCTTCTTCTTCTTCCAGAAACAGGGTCTAGGGATACCCTTTGCAATCGGGTCTCTCCTCTTCTTCTTCTTCTTCTTCTTCTTCTTCCAGAAACAGGGTCTAGTGATACCCTTTGCAATCGTGTCTCTCCTCTTCTTCTTCTTCTTCTTCTTTTTCTTCTTCCAGAAACAGGGTCTAGGGATACCCTTTGCAATCGGGTTTCTCTTCTTCTTCTTCTTCTTCTTCCAGAAACAGGGTCAAGTGATACCCTTTGCAATTGTGTCTCTCCTCTTCTTCTTCTTCTTCTTCTTCCAGAAACAGGGTCTAGGGATACCCTTTGCAATCGGGTCTCTCCTCTTCTTCTTCTTCCAGAAACAGGGTCTAGGGATACCCTTTGCAATCGTGTCTCTCCTCTTCTTCTTCTTCTTCCAAAAACAGGGTCTAGGGATACCCTTTGCAATCGGGTCTCTCTTCTTCTTCTTCTTCCAGAAACAGGGTCTAGGGATACCCTTTGCAATCGTGTCTCTCCTCTTCTTCTTCTTCCAGAAACAGGGTCTAGGGATACCCTTTGCAATCGTGTCTCTCCTCTTCTTCTTCTTCTTCTTCTTCTTCCAGAAACAGGGTCTAGGGATACCCTTTGCAATCGTGTCTCTCCTCTTCTTCTTCTTCCAGAAACAGGGTCTAGGGATACCCTTTGCAATCGTGTCTCCTCTTCTTCTTCTTCTTCTTCTTCTTCCAGAAACAGGGTCTAGGGATACCCTTTGCAATCGTGTCTCTCCTCTTCTTCTTCTTCCAGAAACAGGGTCTAGGGATACCCTTTGCAGTCGTGTCTCTCCTCTTCTTCTTCTTCTTCTTCTTCCAGAAACAGGGTCTAGGGATACCCTTTGCAAACGTGTCTCTCCTCTTCTTCTTCTTCTTCCAAAAACAGGGTCTAGGGATACCCTTTGCAATCGGGTCTCTCCTCCTCTTCTTCTTCTTCTTCTTCTTCTTCTTCTTCTTCCAGAAACAGAGTCTAAGCATACCCTTTGCAATCGTGTCTCTCCTCTTCTTCTTCTTCTTCCAAAAACAGGGTCTAGGGATACCCTTTGCAATCGGGTCTCTCCTCTTCTTCTTCTTCTTCCAAAAACAGGGTCTAGGGATACCCTTTGCAATCGTGTCTCTCCTCTTCTTCTTCTTCTTCCAAAAACAGGGTCTAGGGATACCCTTTGCAATCGTTTCTCTCCTCTTCTTCTTCTTCCAGAAACAGGATCTAGGGATACCCTTTGCAATCGTGTCTCTCCTCTTCTTCTTCTTCTTCTTCTTCTTCTTCTTCTTCTTCTTCCAAAAACAGGGTCTAGGGATACCCTTTGCAATCGTGTCTCTCCTCTTCTTCTTCTTCTTCTTCTTCTTCTTCTTCTTCTTCTTCCAAAAACAGGATCTAGGGATACCCTTTGCAATCGTGTCTCTCCTCTTCTTCTTCTTCTTCTTCTTCTTCTTCTTCCAAAAACAGGGTCTAGGGATACCCTTTGCAATCGTGTCTCTCCTCTTCTTCTTCTTCCAGAAACAGGATCTAGGGATACCCTTTGCAATCGTGTCTCTCCTCTTCTTCTTCTTCTTCTTCTTCTTCTTCCAGAAACAGGGTCTAGGGATACCCTTTGCAATCGTGTCTCTCCTCTTCTTCTTCTTCCAGAAACAGGATCTAGGGATACCCTTTGCAATCGTGTCTCTCCTCTTCTTCTTCTTCTTCTTCTTCTTTTTCCAGAAACAGGGTCTAGGGATACCCTTTGCAATCGTGTCTCTCTTCGTCTTTTTCTTCTTCTTCTTCTTCTTCTTCTTCTTCTTCTTCTTCCAGAAACAGGGTCTAGGGATACCCTTTGCAATCGTGTCTCTCCTCGTCTTCTTCTTCTTCTTCTTCCAGAAACAGGGTCTAGGGATACCCTTTGCAATCAGGTCTCTCTTCTTCTTCTTCTTCTTCCAGAAACAGGGTCAAGTGATACCCTTTGCAATTGTGTCTCTCCTCTTCTTCTTCTTCTTCTTCTTCCAGAAACAGGGTCTAGGGATACCCTTTGCAATCGTCTCTCTCCTCGTCTTCTTCTTCTTCTTCTTCTTCTTCCAGAAACAGGGTCTAGGGATACCCTTTGCAATCGTCTCTCTCCTCGTCTTCTTCTTCTTCTTCTTCTTCCAGAAACAGGGTCTAGGGATACCCTTTGCAATCGTCTCTCTCCTCGTCTTCTTCTTCTTCTTCTTCTTCCAGAAACAGGGTCTAGGGATACCCTTTGCAATCGGGTCTCTCCTCTTCTTCTTCTTCTTCTTCTTCTTCTTCTTCCAGAAACAGGGTCTAGGGATACCCTTTGCAATCGGGTCTCTCCTCTTCTTCTTCTTCTTCTTCTTCTTCCAGAAACAGGGTCTAGGGATACCCTTTGCAATCGGGTCTCTCTTCTTCTTCTCTTCTTCTTCTTCTTCTTCCAGAAACAGGGTCAAGTGATACCCTTTGCAATCGGGTCTCTCTTCTTCTTCTTCTTCTTCCAGAAACAGGGTCTAGGGATACCCTTTGCAATCGTGTCTCTCCTCTTCTTCTTCTTCTTCTTCTTCCAGAAACAGGGTCTAGGGATACCCTTTGCAATCAGGTCTCTCTTCTTCTTCTTCTTCTTCCAGAAACAGGGTCAAGTGATACCCTTTGCAATTGTGTCTCTCCTCTTCTTCTTCTTCTTCTTCTTCCAGAAACAGGGTCTAGGGATACCCTTTGCAATTGTGTCTCTCCTCTTCTTCTTCTTCTTCTTCTTCCAGAAACAGGGTCTAGGGATACCCTTTGCAATCGGGTCTCTCTTCTTCTTCTTCTTCTTCTTCCAGAAACAGGGTCAAGTGATACCCTTTGCAATTGTGTCTCTCCTCTTCTTCTTCTTCTTCTTCTTCCAGAAACAGGGTCTAGGGATACCCTTTGCAATCGGGTCTCTCTTCTTCTTCTTCTTCTTCCAGAAACAGGGTCAAGTGATACCCTTTGCAATTGTGTCTCTCCTCTTCTTCTTCTTCTTCTTCTTCCAGAAACAGGGTCTAGGGATACCCTTTGCAATTGTGTCTCTCCTCTTCTTCTTCTTCTTCTTCTTCCAGAAACAGGGTCTAGGGATACCCTTTGCAATCGGGTCTCTCTTCTTCTTCTTCTTCTTCCAGAAACAGGGTCTAGGGATACCCTTTGCAATTGTGTCTCTCCTCTTCTTCTTCTTCTTCTTCTTCCAGAAACAGGGTCTAGGGATACCCTTTGCAATCGGGTCTCTCTTCTTCTTCTTCTTCTTCCAGAAACAGGGTCTAGGGATACCCTTTGCAATCGTGTCTCTCCTCTTCTTCTTCTTCTTCCAAAAACAGGGTCTAGGGATACCCTTTGCAATCGGGTCTCTCTTCTTCTTCTTCTTCTTCCAGAAACAGGGTCTAGGGATACCCTTTGCAATCGTGTCTCTCCTCTTCTTCTTCTTCCAGAAACAGGGTCTAGGGATACCCTTTGCAATCGTGTCTCTTCTTCTTTTTCTCCTTCTTCTTTTTCTTCTTCTTCCAGAAATAGGATCTAGGGACACCCTTTGCAATCGGGTCTCTCTTCTTCTTCTTCTTCTTCTTCTTCTTCCAGAAACAGGGTCTAGGTATACCCTTTGCAATCGTGTCTCTCCTCTTCTTTTTCTTCCAGAAACAGGGTCTAGGGATACCCTTTGCAATCGGGTCTCTCCTCTTCTTCTTCTTCTTCTTCTTCTTCTTCTTCTTCCAGAAACAGGGTATAGTGATACCCTTTGCAATCGTGTCTCTCCTCTTCTTCTTCTTCTTCTTCTTCTTCTTCCAGAAACAGGGTCTAGGGATACCCTTTGCAATCGGGTCTCTCTTCTTCTTCTTCTTCTTCTTCTTCTTCTTCTTCCAGAAACAGGGTCAAGTGATACCCTTTGCAATTGTGTCTCTCCTCTTCTTCTTCTTCTTCTTCTTCCAGAAACAGGGTCTAGGGATACCCTTTGCAATCGGGTCTCTCTTCTTCTTCTTCTTCCAGAAACAGGGTCTAGGGATACCCTTTGCAATCGTGTCTCTCCTCTTCTTCTTCTTCTTCTTCCAGAAACAGGGTCTAGGGATACCCTTTGCAATCGTGTCTCTCCTCTTCTTCTTCTTCTTCCAAAAACAGGGTCTAGGGATACCCTTTGCAATCGGGTCTCTCCTCTTCTTCTTCTTCTTCTTCTTCTTCTTCCAGAAACAGGGTCTAGGGATACCCTTTGCAATCGGGTCTCTCTTCTTCTTCTTCTTCTTCTTCTTCCAGAAACAGGGTCTAGGGATACCCTTTGCAATCGGGTCTCTCCTCTTCTTCTTCTTCTTCTTCTTTTTCTTCCAGAAACAGGGTCTAGTGATACCCTTTGCAATCGTGTCTCTCCTCTTCTTCTTCTTCTTCTTCTTCTTCTTCTTCTTCTTCCAGAAACAGGGTCTAGGGATACCCTTTGCAATCGGGTCTCTCTTCTTCTTCTTCTTCTTCTTCTTCTTCTTCCAGAAACAGGGTCAAGTGATACCCTTTGCAATTGTGTCTCTCCTCTTCTTCTTCTTCTTCTTCTTCCAGAAACAGGGTCTAGGGATACCCTTTGCAATCGGGTCTCTCTTCTTCTTCTTTTTCTTCCAGAAACAGGGTCTAGGGATACCCTTTGCAATCGTGTCTCTCCTCTTCTTCTTCTTCCAGAAACAGGGTCTAGGGATACCCTTTGCAATCGTGTCTCTTCTTCTTCTCCTTCTTTTTCTTCTTCTTCCAGAAATAGGATCTAGGGACACCCTTTGCAATCGGGTCTCTCTTCTTCTTCTTCTTCTTCTTCTTCTTCCAGAAACAGGGTCTAGGTATACCCTTTGCAATCGTGTCTCTCCTCTTCTTCTTCTTCCAGAAACAGGGTCTAGGGATACCCTTTGCAATCGGGTCTCTCTTCTTCTTCTTCTTCTTCTTCTTCCAGAAACAGGGTCAAGTGATACCCTTTGCAATTGTGTCTCTCCTCTTCTTCTTCTTCTTCTTCCAGAAACAGGGTCTAGGGATACCCTTTGCAATCGGGTCTCTCTTCTTCTTCTTCTTCTTCCAGAAACAGGGTCTAGGGATACCCTTTGCAATCGTGTCTCTCCTCTTCTTCTTCTTCTTCTTCCAGAAACAGGGTCTAGGGATACCCTTTGCAATCGGGTCTCTCTTCTTCTTCTTCTTCTTCCAGAAACAGGGTCTAGGGATACCCTTTGCAATCGTGTCTCTCCTCTTCTTCTTCTTCTTCTTCCAAAAACAGGGTCTAGGGATACCCTTTGCAATCGGGTCTCTCCTCTTCTTCTTCTTCTTCTTCTTCCAGAAACAGGGTCTAGGGATACCCTTTGCAATCGGGTCTCTCTTCTTCTTCTTCTTCTTCTTCTTCCAGAAACAGGGTCTAGGGATACCCTTTGCAATCGGGTCTCTCCTCTTCTTCTTCTTCTTCTTCTTCTTCTTCCAGAAACAGGGTCTAGTGATACCCTTTGCAATCGTGTCTCTCCTCTTCTTCTTCTTCTTCTTATTTTTCTTCTTCCAGAAACAGGGTCTAGGGATACCCTTTGCAATCGGGTTTCTCTTCTTCTTCTTCTTCTTCTTCCAGAAACAGGGTCAAGTGATACCCTTTGCAATTGTGTCTCTCCTCTTCTTCTTCTTCTTCTTCTTCCAGAAACAGGGTCTAGGGATACCCTTTGCAATCGGGTCTCTCCTCTTCTTCTTCTTCCAGAAACAGGGTCTAGGGATACCCTTTGCAATCGTGTCTCTCCTCTTCTTCTTCTTCTTCCAAAAACAGGGTCTAGGGATACCCTTTGCAATCGGGTCTCTCTTCTTCTTCTTCTTCCAGAAACAGGGTCTAGGGATACCCTTTGCAATCGTGTCTCTCCTCTTCTTCTTCTTCCAGAAACAGGGTCTAGGGATACCCTTTGCAATCGTGTCTCTCCTCTTCTTCTTCTTCTTCTTCTTCTTCCAGAAACAGGGTCTAGGGATACCCTTTGCAATCGTGTCTCTCCTCTTCTTCTTCTTCCAGAAACAGGGTCTAGGGATACCCTTTGCAATCGTGTCTCCTCTTCTTCTTCTTCTTCTTCTTCTTCCAGAAACAGGGTCTAGGGATACCCTTTGCAATCGTGTCTCTCCTCTTCTTCTTCTTCCAGAAACAGGGTCTAGGGATACCCTTTGCAGTCGTGTCTCTCCTCTTCTTCTTCTTCTTCTTCTTCCAGAAACAGGGTCTAGGGATACCCTTTGCAAACGTGTCTCTCCTCTTCTTCTTCTTCTTCCAAAAACAGGGTCTAGGGATACCCTTTGCAATCGGGTCTCTCCTCCTCTTCTTCTTCTTCTTCTTCTTCTTCTTCTTCTTCCAGAAACAGAGTCTAAGCATACCCTTTGCAATCGTGTCTCTCCTCTTCTTCTTCTTCTTCCAAAAACAGGGTCTAGGGATACCCTTTGCAATCGGGTCTCTCCTCTTCTTCTTCTTCTTCCAAAAACAGGGTCTAGGGATACCCTTTGCAATCGTGTCTCTCCTCTTCTTCTTCTTCTTCCAAAAACAGGGTCTAGGGATACCCTTTGCAATCGTTTCTCTCCTCTTCTTCTTCTTCCAGAAACAGGATCTAGGGATACCCTTTGCAATCGTGTCTCTCCTCTTCTTCTTCTTCTTCTTCTTCTTCTTCTTCTTCTTCTTCCAAAAACAGGGTCTAGGGATACCCTTTGCAATCGTGTCTCTCCTCTTCTTCTTCTTCTTCTTCTTCTTCTTCTTCTTCTTCTTCCAAAAACAGGATCTAGGGATACCCTTTGCAATCGTGTCTCTCCTCTTCTTCTTCTTCTTCTTCTTCTTCTTCTTCCAAAAACAGGGTCTAGGGATACCCTTTGCAATCGTGTCTCTCCTCTTCTTCTTCTTCCAGAAACAGGATCTAGGGATACCCTTTGCAATCGTGTCTCTCCTCTTCTTCTTCTTCTTCTTCTTCTTCTTCCAGAAACAGGGTCTAGGGATACCCTTTGCAATCGTGTCTCTCCTCTTCTTCTTCTTCCAGAAACAGGGTCTAGGGATACCCTTTGCAATCGTGTCTCTCCTCTTCTTCTTTTTCTTCTTCTTCTTCCAGAAACAGGGTCTAGGGATACCCTTTGCAATCGTGTCTCTCCTCTTCTTCTTCTTCCAGAAACAGGGTCTAGGGATACCCTTTGCAATCGTGTCTCTCCTCTTCTTCTTCTTCTTCTTCTTCTTCCAGAAACAGGGTCTAGGGATACCCTTTGCAATCGTGTCTCTCCTCTTCTTCTTCTTCTTCCAAAAACAGGGTCTAGGGATACCCTTTGCAATCGGGTCTCTCCTCCTCTTCTTCTTCTTCTTCTTCTTCTTCGTCTTCTTCTTCCAGAAACAGAGTCTAAGCATACCCTTTGCAATCGTGTCTCTAGTAATCTTACAATATATTTTAGATTTTAGTTTATCTTTTTATTATATTATTTCGTATTTTTTCTCTCCACTTCTTTCCCATCTTTTTCCCCTACATTAAGGGGTCGGTTGCCTGATGCTCCTTCGCCATTGCCTTCTATCAAAGGCATCCTCTTCCATGTATATATATATATATATATATATATATATATATATATATATATATATATATATATATATATATATATATATATATATAATATATAATATATACATATATATATATGTATATATATATATATATATATATATATATATATATATATATATATATATATATATATATATATATATACACATATACAGTATATATTTAAATAAGCCATGTATTATACTCCTCTCAATATCTGGATTCTCCCTATACCTCGGGATCAGAAACCAAAGGGGGAATCAACTAAAAAATAATAGCATCTGGTCGGCCTGGGAATCGAACCCGGGCACAAGACACTGAGACGACAGTGACATACCATCTAGCTACAGATGGTATGTCACTCTTCTCAGTTTTTCGGTCCTGGGTTCGATTCCCCGGTCGACCAGAAGCTAATATCTTTGAGTTGATGCCCCCTTGGGTCTCTGATCCCGAGGTATAGAGAGAATCCAGATATTAAGAGGAGTATGATATATGGCTTATTTGAATATGAAAAACACGTCTAGATGTGCAAAATTTATCATATTTGTTATCACATTTCCCTAATATTTCTTTCGAATTTTTTGACATACAAAATCTTTCTTTTGTTCTATTATTCCCTCTCATCCCAACGGTAAGAAATTGACGATTTATCACAGTTCATCATTTTATCTTCTAATATTATGATGCCATTCTTTTCCCTTCGCCTTAAAAACAAGTTGCATAATGGCATCCATCAGCCACAGGAAAACCATTAGACAAATAAGGCATTTGTCATGTGACACAAGTTTTAAATTACATCAACTCTCTCTCTCTCTCTCTCTCTCTCTCTCTCTCTCTCTCTCTCTCTCTCTCTCTCTCTCTCTACTCAGCAGCTACTCCACTCTCAGTGAGTTCCTTTGTTCTGTTAAAACTGTCAGATGAAAGTCATTTGGAAGGTTCCCAGGTCTCTGTCGAACAGAAGGGTTCTCTAATGGCAGTAATTGCCTAATTTTTGCTCTTAATTTCCCTTGGCATTTTTGCATGCTCTCCTCGAATTTTTTTCTTTGCAAAGTGCTTGGGAGGGTGATTGAGACTCCTTCACCCCGGTCCCTCTCTCTTAGGGATACCACCCCCGGGGTACAAACAAAGTGGAACGGAATCAGTGTCCGTTTCCCTGCATATTTGTTCGTGATAACTTCAACAATCTTTTTTCTGGTTCTTCTAGCTTTCCTAGCACTTTTTTAGGTTTATTACAGTTTGGGTTAGTTTTCTTGCCTTTTTATACTATGCGTTTTGAATCTTTTTTTTTTTCTGGTTCTTCTACCCTTCCTAGTACTCTTATAGGTTTATTATAGAGTTTTGGGTAGTTTTCCTGCCTTTTTATAGCGTTTTGAGTACTTTTCTCGGCTTCCTAACACTTTTCTAGCCTTTTTTATACAGTTTTGAGCATTTTTCTAGCCTTTTTATAGCGTTATGAGTAGTTTTCTTGCCTTTTTATAGCGTTTTGAGCACTTTTTCTAGGCTTTTTAGCACTTCTCTATCCTTTTTTATACCGTTTTGAACACTTTTGGAGTTTTTTTATAGCGTTATGAGTAGTTTTCTTGCCTATTTATAGCGTTTTGGCCACTTTTCTAGGCTTCTTAGCACTTTTTTAGCCTTTATTTATACAGATTTGAGCACTTTTATAGCCTTCCTAGTACTTCTCTAGCTATTTTAAAGTGCTTTGAACAGTTTTCTTACCTTTTTATATTATTTTGAGCACTTTTCTATGATTTTATGGCCTATTTGGCACTATTTTAGTCTTCCCAGCAATTTCCTAGCTTTTTCTTATAGCGTATTGATACCCATAAAACTCAGGATGGAATGGTGCACTGTGAGTAAGGTGTTTGACATGCTGCTGGTGACCTTTCTGGAGTGGTGTGTAATGCGGGTGATTTTCTGTTAAGTATTCACTAGTTAGAGATTGGATGTGGCAGTGACAGTTGTCTTGTTTATCTCTTGAGGCCACCCCCTTATAAGGGAAAGGGCTTGATATTGAACAAAATATGAATACTTACATTATAGGAAAGTACTTAAAAGATGTCTAAAAAGGTTATTGTCTAATATTCGTCTAAAACATAAAATTCATTATTTTGGGAATAAAGAAACTATCACTTGATTCAATCTTGTGGCCTTATTGGGGGTTCGAGTCCCGCTCAGACTCGTTAGTTCCTTTAGTGTCTTCAACCGTCTGCAACCTTACTATCCTTATGAGCTAAGGATGGGGGTTTGTGGGGAGCTTATAGGTCTATCTGCAGTCATCAGCAGCCATTGCCTGGCCCTCCCTGGTCCTAGCTTGGGTGGAGAGGGAGCTTGGGCGCTGATCATATGTATATATGGTCAGTCTCTAGGGAATTTTCCTGCTCGATAGGGCAATGGCACTGTCCCTTGCCTCTGCCATTCATGAGCGCCCTTTAAAAGCATTTAAATTCAAACATAATGTAAATTATTTTTCTTGTATGTTCCTCAAAATTAACTCGAAAAGGCCCCTGAGTAATAATATAGAAAACTAAATAAGTCTAAGGAATTTTATTATATGTCCTTTATGCTGTTTCCAGTAATTATCGTGTAAAGTGATGAATTACAATAGTTCCCATACATTTCAAATTAATTTCCTTATTATTGTGCATTATCAGCTGGACTTTTTATGTATAGATAGCAATATCTCAAACCGGATAATGATTAAAGATTAATAACAAAAATAATCGTTATAAGTAGAGGGACACTCAGTAGAGCACAGACCTCCGCCGCGGCAGCTTATTTCTCGACCTTTTGCTCTACCTTGACCTTGACCTTTGAACTTAACATACATTAATTGGTGTGGATTTTCATACACTAAAATAAAGAACCAAGTTTGAAGTCTCTGTGACAACGATGTCCTAACTAATGGTTGATTACGTTAAATGGACATTTTGCTTGACCGTGACCTTGATCTTCCAAAATTTTATAATTTTCAGCTTTTTACATACAGTTAATCCCTGCAATTTTCTTTACTCTACGATTAAAATTGTGGCCCGGAAACTGTTCACAAACAAACAAACACACACAAACAAACAAAAACACTAACAGGTGGTAAAACATAACTTCCTTCCAACCTCGTTGGCGGAGGTAATAATAATGATAATATCATAAGAGAAGCTGAACAAAAAAAATACAGGAAGAGTAAAAATCCGTAATTTCCTTCTTGGCAAAGCAATTTCCTGCACAATATGATGATGTAGAATTTGCAAGAAGTGAAGATTGCGTCACCAATGCGCCGTATCTATCAAGCTAATGCATCAGAAGGATGCAACGTTGCCATAAAGGGAAGATACGGCAGTGACAATGGCGTGTTGCAAGGCATTGTTATGGGGGTCATCGTATGTAATGTAATAATGGGTTGCGGTGGTCTATTGGTAACGTCCTTGACTGGGGTTCGTGTCCCACTCAAACTCGTTAGTTCCTATGGTCGCTGCAACTTCATCTTGGATTTTGGGGAACCTGTAGGTCTATCTGCTGAGTCCTAAGCAACCATTGCCTGACCCTCCTTGGTCTTAGATTGGGTGGAGAGGGAGCTTCGGCGCTGATCATATGTATATATGGTCAGTTTCTAGGGCATTGACCTGCTTGATAGGGCATTGTCATATGTAATGTAATAAAGGGTTGTGGTGGTCTGTTGGTAACGTCCTTGACTGGTGATCACCAGACTGGTGTTCGTGTCCCGCTCAAACTCGTTAGTTCCTATGGTCGCTGCAACTTCATCATCCGTGTGAGCTAAGGATTGGATTTTGGGGAACCTGTAGGTCTATCTGCCGAGTCATCATCAGCCATTGTCTGGCCCTCCTTGGTCTTAGATTTGGTGGAGAGGGAGCCTCGGCGCTGATCATATGTATATATGGTCAGTCTCTAAGGCATTGGCCTGCTTGATAGGGCAATGTCACAGTCCCTTGCCAATGCCATTCATGAGCAGCCTTTAAAATCTTTAATAATATGATCGGAAAAAGTGGGTAACTGTAGAGTAGTAGTTATAGTTGTTGTTTTTATATTTCGTAGTGGCCTATTGGAAACGTCCCTGGCTGGCATTCTGCCGGATTGGAGTTCGAGGTCCACTCAAGTTCATTAGTTTCTTATAGTGTCTTCAACATCACCATCCTTGTGAGTTAAGGATTGGTTGGGTGTTTGGGGGAGCCTGCATGTCTACCTGCTGAGTCGTCAGTAACCATTGCCCGGTCCTTCTTGGTCCTAACTTGGGTGCTGATCATATGTACTGTATATATGGTCAGTCTCTTGGGCGTTGTCAGTGTCCCTTACCTCTGCCATTCATGAGAGAAAAACAAAATACCATGAGTAGTAGCCGTAAAGGGAATGATATTGCATATATTAGTTTAATTTTTCCCCAAGTTCCGATGGTCTTAAAGAAATCATAAAAAAGAATTGGTTAACGATTGAGATGGAAAATAATACTGGAACGTCAATTTCCTATTGCTACATGGAAAAAAAACTGACGGTTTTTTTTATCCAACTAGAGGGAACTTAGCGTTTCCAGACTTCGGGCAAACCCACCAGGAGAAATAGACCCTTGTGTGATGCCACAGGGGAAGGGGGAACTAGGATGAAGCATTCTAGTCCCCCCCCCTTTGCAACCACTTTGCAGGAGAGAGATAAAAAAAAGAATAGCAAGGAAGGCATGCAAAATACCAAGGGAAATTAAGAGCAAAAATTAGGCAATTACTGCCATTAGAGAACCCTTCTGTTCGACAGAGACCTGGGAACCTTCCAAATGACTTTCATCTGACAGTTTTACCAGAACAAAGGAACTCACTGAGAGTGGTGTAGCAGCCGAGTGGAGAGAGAGAGAGAGAGAGAGAGAGAGAGAGAGAGAGAGAGGAGAGAGAGAGAGAGAGAGAGAGTGTTACAAGGATTTGGATGTATCCAAAGAATTTTCAGTTCATCGTTTAAACGCTTAGTTTTCAGAATCTTTTGACACAGTAACCAATGAAAGAGAGAAAGAGAAAAGTGTATGTTGCATTTGAGAGAGAGAGAGAGAGAGAGAGAGAGAGAGAGAGAGAGAGAGAGAGAGAGAGAGAGAGAGAGAGAGAGAGTTATTACTGAATGCAAAAGTGCATAACATTTGGTCACAATGCAAAGGCGTTCTTATCTAATGGTTTTTGCAGAGAGAGAGAGAGAGAGAGAGAGAGAGAGAGAGAGAGAGAGAGAGAGAGAGAGAGAGAGAGTGTTATTACTGAATGCAAAAGTGCATAACATTTGTACAATGCAAAGGCGTTCTTATATAATGGTTTTTCGAGTTGATAGCTGCAATCAATAGGATTTATATCACCAATATTGAATATTGCAAGCGGGATAGACAAGAGAATGGTGGAGAATATTCTAGAGTTATA